>NW_024879260.1:111365-298342 GCF_018340385.1 Cyprinus carpio
TGTGACACTGATTACTAGCGTAATGGCCACTAAAAATTAAGCTTTACCATACAGAAATAAATTACATTTTAAATCAGTTATTTTAAATAGCGATTTCAAAATATTATTATTTTTTTTTTTTCTTTATTGTTATAGGACAGTGTAGATAAGACAGGAAACGAAGTGTTATTGCTGTATGTTTATCAAATATGTATTTATTTTTTCCAAAAATATTTTTAATTTTACCCATACATTTTAACAGTCTGAGAAGCCATCTGGTCATGATGAAACTTTTACACACACACACACACACACACACACACACACACACACACACACACACACACACACACACACACACACACACACCGAGATATTCTAGAATTATTTTGAGAAGTGTTAGCTGGAACAAACAAAAGAACAGCGGTGATCTTGATCTCCCCCTTCTCATTCTCTGATGTCACAAGTTGGATTTAGAGGATTTAGCCGATAGATTGTCACGTGGTTTATTGTTTTTTTTCTATAGTGGGCAGCCACAGACGTGCACTACAGGCCTCAATTCCTAATTATTTTTAGTCTCTATTCATCTCTAAAACAGGCTGAACCCGGAATAGAGAGGGGAATTGCTTTTTTTTTTTTTTTAACTGAGAACATTATCTCAGGTGTTCAGCCACAGACAGGTATCAACAAAGCCTAGGAGGTACTCACTTGAGCAACAGGGCTACTAAGCAGGCCAAAAGCAGATTGCAGCTGACTTGAAGAGAGGCAGAGGTGTGGATAGGGGACTGTCAAAAGCTGCCTCATCATCTAGTGCCTGAATGGCACCAGAGCCAGCAGGAGAACAGCTATAGGTAAGAGAGATGGACCAAGTCTGCCACTGAGAGGCCACAGTCATGGGTGCATCTCTGCAGCTGATGCACTGGGGGGAGACCCGCAGAGAGAGAGGAAAAACTCAAAATTTAGTGAGGATAAACAGGAAAGGGGGCAATCAAAGAGGAGGTGCTTTATCTAGTTTAAGTGCGTTTATCATAAACATGTAATTTAAGGATGTTCTTTTTTTTTCATTACCAACAATATGTGAAGCTTCAGTTCCTTAAAATTATAAATATTATATGTATACACTTTGATATTGCCCTCTAGTTTTGAGCATCTTGACCTAACAGAACAGGACAGAGTGAAGTGTTCCAGAGGAAATCTGACTTTAATATCAGAACAATATTGCAATAGATTTCTATTTTATTAAGGGGAATCAGGTGTGTATTGTGTATTGTGTGTGTTCCTTTATTTGTATATAGGACAGTGTAGATGAGAGACAGGAAACGAAGAGTGTTATTGCTGTATGTTTATCAAATGTATTTATTTTTTCAAAAATATTTTTAATTTTACCCACACCAGATGTGAAAACGTATCAGATGAATTTAAATGGTTTTACTCCTGTCTCTACTGACTGTGCACCTTGTTTCTACCTTATTCAGGGTGCGCAATCAAAAGTGAAGGTTTTAAAATTAGTGCTGTCAAACGGTGTCGTGATTAATCACACATATCAAAAATAAAAAGTTTTTTGTTTGCATAATATATAATGTGTGTTCTGTGTATATTTATTATGTATATAAATAAATACACACACATTCAGTTTATTTTGAATCTATTTACATGTATTTACATGTCTATATTTATATTCATATAAAGATTTATATTACTCTATTAAATATATTTAATATATAAGCTTATAACTATACATACATGTGTGTATATTTATATATACATAATAAATATACACAGCACACGTATTACATATGTGCGTAATAAAAACTTTTATTTTGAATCGATTAATCACGATTGTCGTTTGACATCAGTTTGAGGTGTGTGTATACGTTATGTTCATGGTATCAATGGCAAAATAATTTATTTAATAAATATCTTTACAGCACTAAGTGAGGAGATTAATAACATGGCATTTACAATTGGAAGAAAAAAAAGTGTCTTAGCACTAAAGCGCGCCAAGATGGCAGATTTCTCAAAATTGCATGCTTCCGGGGGTCCTATTGCCAGCAAGCAACTGCCATTATTGAGAGATAAGTAAGATATTTTTCTTCAGAAGTATTACAGATAATCCTTGGCGGTTAAGGATCAAGATCAGGTACACACATTTACTGTTTACAGTGTAAACGCTGCTTGTTTCAAGAAAATTGGATCCAAAAACATTCAGGTTATTTAAACAATAATTAAAGGTAATTTAGCAACACAAGAAATTCAAATAATTTCGGCAATCAAAAGAGTTCCTGATAGCATATCGGAAAAGCCTTGTATACAAAGTATGCTGATGTTCTGTTATCATTCTGTATCCTGAGGCCTGGTAATTGGGGCTCCACAGAAACAAACAAGCCCGCAACTGTTGAGGCTAAACATCCCTCCTGACTACAACTTGTGGCTTCACACCTGTTCTCTCTATCTCTCTCCTTGGCGTCAGGCATGGAGAACTTCTGGTCACAGCCACACATTGCATGTGTATGTGTGGTGTGTGTGTGTGTGTGTCAATGTACACTCCCGCGCCCTCAGGCACTTTGTCGATGACATTTTGTTCTTATAGCCTGGTTTAGTACTAGTCTTGCCACTTACCAAATTAATAATATCCGAGGTGGTGAGAAATTTAATAACCCACAAAATATTTTACAGGAAAGAAATGTATTTACTCTAGGGAAGTAGGCTGAATAGGATAGCCACATCATCAATTAATCTCAGAAACTAAACAAAACAGATATTATTTTCAGTGGTGAGTGAATTTTTGGAAGCCTTCACACAGAGTGCTAACTACAAATTACATAGTACATTGGTGGATTACGATTTATCAACAACGTTACAATTTCAGTCTTTCTATTTCAAAATGTCACATTTAATTCAGTGTGCTACATGCCACTTCTTTGTTATTATTTTGTGAAAGTATTAGTAGCGCAATTTCTGAGTGCAATTTTTTTTTTTTTTTTTTTTTTTTTTTTTTTTTTTTTTTTTTTTTTTTTTGTTAAGGAAGCACTTCTATTCCCTCCCACAAATTCAAATCTCTACAGAACCTCATGTGCTTTTGTTGATGAGAAGTAAAAAATTTGCCTAGCAAAAAAAAGAAACTTGAGAAAAAGAGAGAAAAGAAAAAGAAAAAAAAAAAAAAAAAAAAGCCTGACAAGCTATCCACTCCCTGGTGTGATATCTGAACAAAAGCATTTTAATTAGAAAGTGTCTCCTGCCTCCCATCTGCAAATGCATACCGCGCCTCGCGTATTTAGAACAGCTATTCATTAGTGCTGATTCTTTGCTTGTAGCCGTGCACTGAACTATCTGCAATGTTTTGCAGGTTGCATCAGAAGCCGCAGTAAGTGCTTTCCTGATAAGGTGGGACATCCATCTTCATTTCTCAGCCTCTATGTTTTGACTCTGCCCTTCAGCCAGATGGAGAAAAACAAGAGAGAGAGAGACATAGGAGAAGGAAAGAGAGAGCTTCAGAGGGACCTGATACGATTCATCCTAGGCAGACCCTGAACTTTCACCTGCTTTTATTCTACCAAAAGCTAATGAATTTACAAAGGTAAAGTGGAGTCACTTGTGGGGAAAGCGTACGAGGCTGCTGCATAATGATCAGGGGAAGCACATGTCGACAACAGATGCAAACCAACGTAACAAGGCTTTTAAGGATCTTGATGGAAAAAAAAAAAAATCAACATTGAATTCTGAAAAAATATAAACAGGCCAGATTCCTACGGCAAACAGATATATGGGCTGTGAGAGGCTATCCCACTAACACAGATACTTCCTGAATGGCCTTTTCTCCCTCCCTGTGGTTTGAACTATACAGTGTGCCCACATAACCCCCCATGCCAGCCCCTAATGTTCATCCAAACAATGCCCTCCTTCACCTGAATATAAAACATTAGATTGTCTGTACATCATGAGTGGCCTTTGCTCCTCTGGGTGTTTGCGTACTACTCCAGATTGTAATATTAGTGTTTATTTAGTCAAAGGGAAGGCATGTGTAGCGATGGTAGAACAGTTAGGCGGGTTTCTACAGTATATGTGGATACATGAGTTGCCTAAATATTCCCAGAAGATTACTGATGGATGGAAATGGTTTAAGGGTTTGACTTGATGATAGTTTGAAGCTGCTGTTTTTTTAATGGGGGGCTGTGTGTTTTGAGTACATTTAAGGGGGTATTTACATAGCCTTAAGGAATAGGCATTGAAAAGTACAGGGCCTGTGTGGACCCGTCATGTGCTTGCTAATGCTCAGCTCCTGGAGTTTTTAATTTAGCTGATTTCCCTTCACCCTCATGTACTTCTTGCCCCAAGCCAAACTCAGTTTGGTTTCTCTGACATACCCCAATTATTTTTTTTTTTTTAGTGGTTTCTCTTATATATTTTGGTGGTTTTCTATTTATATATGTGTACAGCATTTATGGATTTTTGTCTTTATTTTTTCACAGCACCTTTTTTCCCTAAATGTCAAAAAATGTCTTGATTTCACATTTCTTGTTGAGTCTCACATGAAAATACTTAACTAAAATATATTGTATATATACTGGACCGTTCAAAAGTTTGCTTGGGTCAGTAAGAAATTTTTGAGATTTTTTTTTTTTTTTGTTTATTATTGTATGCTCAAAATTTAATAGAAATTCTGGGTAAAACTAACAAGGTTAAGGGATAGGTTCAAAATGTATACATTATTATGTGATGGCAAAACTAAATTTTCAGCCTTTTAGGGTCTACAAGCCCGTCGGAATCCTGACCGCCTTCTAGATCCACATTGAGGGCGGGCTCGGGCCATTTTTAGATGGGGCTTCGGGTTGGGACTTGGTGACTTCCCTCACGATCTGGTCCAGCTCTTCAAACCTGCTGCATCGGCAGCATTTTCGGATCCAGATATCGAGACATTGTCCATTTATGATCGGATATCTGTATTGGCTACTGAAGTGCCATCAAAGGTTTGAATATCAGTTCAAATTGTGAAGTGATACTCAGTAGCTTGAACTATGATTTAAAAGTAATAAGTAAGATTATTTTGCTTAATTTGTACTTAAGTACAAGTAAAAGTAAAAGTACAACTTTGAAATATGCTCAAAAAAGTACAAGTATATCTGAAAAAACTACTTCAATTACATTAGCGTAAGAAGCTGTAATTCATTACCTCCACCACTGTGTATTTTAAGTTGTTTCCAATGTAAAGTGATGGCTACCAGCTCCCTCCATATCCTGCAAAGCTGGCTAAGCTCCTCTTCCACTTCATGATTATTGGATAAATGTCCCACAACAGCACCATATTTATAGGTTAAGAAACATTAAAACTGTTTTATCTCTATAGATTTTTATTTTAGGCAAGTCATGATGATTTGAGAAGGCTAAATTGATCAAACGCAGGCTATGATTAACTTACTGTGTCTGCTGTGACGGCTGCTTGAGTGGTTAGGAAAAAAAAAAGCCCACACACATTTAGCAAACAAACAAAAAAAATGCTCCAAATAACACAGATTAACTTTTTTCTAACTTTAGCACCCATACCATTATTACCTAACCTAACTTGAAGTTGCAAGATATTGCAGCTATGAAGACATACTTTCTTAGAATTCTCAAGGGAGCCTTAAAAAGAAAAATGTTCCACTTTGCTGAAAATGCACTTATGTGATGGTATTCTGTTCTAAAGTATCATATGGGCAGAAATAGGCCTGCTTTTATTTATAAACTCCAGCTATGGGTGGAAACGTTCTGCCTTTGTGCGTGAGCTGAATAGATTACCAAGAGCGGAGATGCTACTTTGTTAAAAAATGAAACATAGTTTTTCCCATCATCTCAAGATAATGGACACAATTTCCAAGGTAAAAGCTTTTGAGCGGCTTGAAATTGGTTTGTTGAACAATGTGAGACTTCTAATGGAGGGACATCAAATAAAAGGGACTACACTGAGGCATCATAAGGGTAGAGATAATGGTCAGTCCCTTTTGTTCTTAAATAAATCACAGGCAAGATGCAGAGCCTGGGTAAGAAGTTTTTTAATGGGGAGCACTGATGGAGCACTACTTGCAGAGGTTAGCATTGTATCGCTGTCCTCTCATATAAGTCCAATGGTCACTGTACATATTTGTTTTGATTTAATACAATAGCCTCTACCCATGGTCTAAGGGATGCAGTTTGGGTTAAAAGCACAACAAAAGGGTCACAAAGTACAGCAGGAACATTTGATTCCCCTGGGACCTAAGAAAGAAGCAGCATTTATTGAGACAACTAGTGGAAAATGGGCTTGTGGGTTTCATGCTTTGTCTGTTCCTGCTGTGGAATAGAACTATTGGAGTTAACACAATATTTGTTTTGTGGGTGTTTGTGTGTGTAGTGTGTGGGTGTGTGTGTGTGGGGGGGGGTGTGTGTGTTGTGTGTGACGTGTGTTTTGGGGAAAAAACTACTGTATCATTTATTTAGACATATAAAATATAAAATGGAATCGTATTAACTTTTATTAAATGACCCATAAATAAATAGAGAAAACACTGTGGACTGCGAGTTGGGACATATCCTCTCATATATACTTGTCACCACAACAATAACATCCCCCTTCTGTTGTTACAACAGTGCAACCTCAATACCTTCTTAACCTAATAAAGCAATTAAGCTGCCATTGTGTTTAAATATCCAATAGAACAATTTAAACCCATCTATAAGTTGATCTAGATTTCCACTCTTTAGATAGCTCTTTATGGTAATGAATGTGAACAATTGTTCCTCCCAGCTTTGATACATGACCTCTTTATACATGTGTTTGAATGCATATGTGCAAGGGTAAAGTGTGATGGTGAAAGGGACAAATGAACTGGTCCGGTTGATAAAAAAGAATGCTTTTAATGTAATTAAGTAATTCAGGTAGACAGTGGTGGACTACTTGGGTAACAACATATTATCCCAAATGGTGCGAATTTGAAATATCTTTAGTAGGCAATCCAGTATAACTACATAGTTTTGTATGCTTGGTTGTAATCAATTAACGCTTGGTTAACCCCAATCACAGACAGCGTTTGTGTTCATCATCACCTCCTAATGTTTTATGAAAATGACCTTTAGGTACCATTCCAATCAATCATTAGACGACACACGTCCTATTTATGATTATATTAAAAGCCAACCGGCTTGGAAGTTAGGACACTACACATTCTTCTACAATCCATATTCATAAGGCAACCCAATACATTTTCTACATTTGTGCATTATGGTATATATGACATCATTTTTTGAAATGCATGTCACCTGATGGCCTAACTACATCTATTATAAATTTGTTTTCTATATTTTAACAAGTATCATCCTCTTTGCACTAGTGCATAACACAACATCAAGCCATGCAAACAAATAGAACTGTGCACAAGCTTTGGTCACTGTGAGTGGTAGCAAACAGCACAGATCCATGGGCAAATCTAGACACTGGGATACAGAGGTCTACGGAAGCAAATCACCAATACCATTTTCTATCAGCCATAAATGACTGATCGAATTTACAAGCGGGGCACACATGTTCCATCTTTAACACTGCTGTAAAATACGCTCGGCAGTAGAAAGGAAACACAAAAGCAACGAAACGGTCAAGTGGAAAGGAAAGAATAAAAAAACACCCTCGGAGCAGAAAAAAACATAGTTGGGGGAAAAAGGGTGGAGGAAAAAAAGGCATGAGATATATTTTGGTCCTCTCCCCCGGCTGCTGTTTGGTTGCATGAACTTGGCTGTTGTGGCGGGGGCGTGGAGGACTCTGTTAGACCCGCATTTGCATAAGTTGATCAGAGGGATCCCCCTGTCTGTAATCGGACAAGGAGGAGTATAGGCCCTGAAGTTGAACACTTTGTGACTTCACTATGAGATGCAATAGGAGACAACTTTTAATACAGCATCAAAGACTCCATGCTCCTTTCCTGTAAGCTAATTGCATACTGACGGTTTCTTGAGAGCTTCCCACACCGTTGTAACAAAGTTGTGTGTTGGACGAGAAAGAACGCCGATCATTTCATAAAAAGTAATAATAAAGTCTTCTTGAAGACATACAATCGCTTTGCATAACAAAAACATCAACATTGTTGTCATTATTCACTGGGACTATTCTGCTTGGAGGTCAGGGATTTGAACATCGAAAACTGTATCATCCCAGATTTGTTACCAAATCATATCAGGCTGGTTTTCGTGACTACTGTAGATCAACCCTTCCCCGAAAATAATCCACACTTCAACCTATACGAACTATTCATTCATAACGCTCATGACGGCACAAGAACTGGTTTTAATGAATAAATCGAAAAAAAAAAAAGAAAAAAAAAAAAAATAAAAAAAAATGACTTTGCTCTATTCCCCCAACATACGAACTGGATCCTTCAGAAGACTTTGGAGACCCGTCTTATGTACCATTTTTCTTTTTGGAGATTACCAGCCCAAGTTTCTCAATTACTTTCATTATAATTAAAAAGCATGTATGTCCTTCAAGAAAAAAAAAAGAAAGAAAATTAAATGATGGTAACTCAATAACAATTTTCAGTTTGTCTGGTCAATTATACTTTCGAAAAACTATGTAAGAGAGTTATTTTCACAAATAGACACTTGACATCTGATTCAGCAGTGCGTAATAAAACATGTCCAATGACAGATTTAATAAAAAATGATGCTACAATAAAAAGGCAGCAAACATGTAGAATAAGCTCAATTGAAGCGGAAAGAAGTGATTTTTAAAAAGATGCTTTCCATTTAAGCACTGAAGTGGTTTAACGTTGTTTTTATTGTTTCACTTTAGAAAAAAAAGAAAAGAGAAAGAAACTGTTCGAGAAAAGCAATTGCTTTCCATCATGAATTTAACGGTTCGTTAGTCAATTTAATGTTTCTCAGTGAATCGGAATGGTTGTGGCTCTGTCTCCCTCCTGTCTCCAAATGGGATGAGAGCACATTTCAAACTGTTGTTCATTATCACCCATGGGCCTATAGAAAAAACGACCCCAGAGCGTCACCGCGCTGTTCGCGAGGTGTCAGTGTGTTCTGCAAACAGTAGCAGCGATACTGGAACCTAATCGAGAGGGCTGTAATTAACTACTGGAACCCAGAAATGACAAGTTTCATGACCAAGCTTTTCCATCTTTTGGCTCACTCACAAGCAGGGGTCCTGTCATAAACAAAATAAAATATAAACCTGGTATTCAAATTAATTCAACAACTGCCAACGAGCCTTGGCTAAGCCACCCTAAAAGCACCCGGAGCCTCCTCCCTTTGGCGAAACACCTTACCACAATCCTACCCATAAAAGCTAATTAATGCAAAAATATCCATCCACAGATGTACTGCATGTGTCGAAAAATTAAGCGTTCTAAGTGCCAAATTACTAATTTAAGATTTTAGCGCATTTTCCTCAGTTGTGTTTCTGGACCAATGGCCTCTGACGAGGGCACTCTGAAACGAAAATGGGGCCTCCCCTTTTGTTTGTTTTTTTTGGCGTGTTTGTTTGCAGGACCGACAGTCGAACGTTCCTGAATCATGGGAGTATATTCCATTGAACTTAGAGATTAGAAGACACAAAGCCTGGGAACAAACCCTGATGCCCTCCCACCTCTCCTCACCTCGGAGTACAACCAAGAACTTCCACAGCACACGGCTTATTGTATGATAACGCATCATGCTGCCTGTACTCTCCGCTTTCATTCAAGGTTTCCCCTCCCTCCTTCCCTCTTTCCATCCACCCCTCCCTCCATTCCGCTTCTCTATAACCGCTGTCCGTCTCAAGTGTGGGGAAGAGGGAATTAAACAGATGGAGAGGTCTGGAGGACAGATAAGTGGCACAGCACCTTTTCGCATAGCAACGATAAGGGTTCCGTGCACCGAAGGGTCAGTTCTGTCACCTGATGTTAATCTATTCTGACATGAAGAACTCCACCTATCTGTCATCATCACTCTTTGGTGCGGTTCTCTCGTGACAGCGGCCACCATAGTTGACGGAGTTCCTGGGGACCCAAGGCTTGACTTCTAGATCTTATAAGGTGGCTCCAAGATTCCACACGATTGAAGATTTCTTGAAATAGCAAGTCCTAGGATGGAGCTGGCGGCACCATTGGTCAGAAGTGGTCGAGAGGGGCGGAGTTATGTCATTCTCAAAGATGATAAGGTGCCCTGACAAGGGGCAATCAGAGGAGCGAGTGTTCTGCAAAGAACACACACACAAACAAGCAACCCAGAACGAATAACAGCCACGCTGCCTCTCGTGATCTCGGTCCCTCACTCTGATAGAGCTTTTTGACAAATGGAGAGCAGTGTGAAATTGTTTTTTTGTTATGAGCGCGTTCCGGATCTGTCTCTTAGCAGGATTATTGCCCCCTGTCTTCAATAATTCAATACATTGGCCACAGGAGTCTGTCTATTCAGCGCACTCACCGGTTTAGCGGACTCTGGTCGGGGGAGGTGCGGGGATCAAAATTGCCACCATTGTCAAAAAAAATCTACCACTATCCTTCAGTCGTCTCTTCTTGCCTTATAACTCACTATTAATATTCAAACGCCAGCCCTCCCCTCTCCTCTCTGTGCCCAGGTGACCGACATGTCAGAGGTCAACAAGCGCCACTGCCAAACAACATCTTTTCATCGCATATCGTCCAAATGTCAAGCAGCAGGCGGCAAAAACATTAGGCTTGTGGAAGTGCGGGACCTTATTACCAAAAGCCCCATCACAACCCTTTACAGATCTTGCTCAGTGCTCCCTATTAATTAATGAAAGATAAGTGCATCGCAATCAAGTGGAACCTCCATACTCCGGACCAGTTACTCAATTCAGAATATGACAGCTGAGGGAAACCTTGGTCTGGGGGGCAGTGTATCTTCTCCAGTGATCCTTCAGGATCAGCTTGCAGCACTTTAGAGATTTTCTTCCTTGTCCTCATGTCTTAATGCGTGCAACAAATGAGAAGACGTCGTCGGACTACAAAAACAAGTCGGTGAGAGCGCCGCTATACCTGGCGCGACTTGCTGAGAGCCTCTACCGGCGGGGTGGAGGCGCTTTGCAAGCGCTGAGGGGGGCTGTGTGCATTGGGGGGGGACAACCCATGATGCTCAGCATATCACTACCGACTGATGTCCCATTTACAGCATGATAGTGTTGGCGTGCAGTGACTCAGCTCTGTTTTGCGTTAGGTGGATATATCCACATCAGGGGCTTGGAGAGAAATAGAACAAAATACAATGACATGTTAGAGGATTACAAATGGAAGGGTATTGAAACGCTTTACCATCGTACTGGGAACGCTGTCAAAGATAGCCGCACCAATTCCTTTACATTAATGTGCGGTATTAACGTGGATTAATAGCTAACCGTTGGTGTCCATCCCAAGTCACTATACACTTTAATTCAGCTTCAAACAAGGAAGCGTATTTTGGTAACACATTGGTAACTATATCCCTCATTATTTACTAGTTGCATTTATTAACATATTGGCTGTTTATTAATCCTGATAAAGGACATATTTTTTGCATGACCATATTCTTACATCCCTAATAACACTACTAACTATTACTAATCCAGCAAATTCCGACTTTTATTGAGGCAAAAGTCCGTATATGGTTTGTTAATAGCGAGATGGCCCTTAAAATAAATCATAACCGAATAATTTTTTATGAAACCTGAGAGATTTCTGTCCCTACACTGAAAGTCCATTAACCCAATCTTTCAAGCTTTAAATCATCCATATGAATCAAGCTGTTGAAATTGTTGCTAAGCTGTCACATTAAATATGGTAAGACTTTCAGGATATGGACCCATTTCTCACTACATGTTTATCACTAGTTGCTTATTTAGTATGCCTATTATTCACATAAAAAATTGGCTGTTTATTAGTACTTATAAAGCGCATATTCTGTATGATATTCTACATCCTACTCCCTAATTCCTTACCCAAAATACCAAATTAGGAGTTTATTAAGGGAAAAGGTCATATTTAATGGTTTTCATTACTTGAACCTTAAATATAAGTGTGTTCTAACTTGTTTCTATAACATAAAACCAGCTAGAAAATAGTCTATTATGACAAAAATATAGCCTTTTTATGTCTTTCCCTGTTGACAACACAAGTCGTGGCCTATTTTTATAGAGTTTGACTCCTAACCTAAGGTTGTGGGTTCAAGTCTCGGGGTGCCGGCAATACCATGACTGAGGCTCCCTTGAGCAAGGCACCGGGAAAAACCCCCAACCTGCTCCCCGGGCGCCGCAGCATAAATAGCCGCCCACCTGCTCCGGGTGTGTGTTCACTGCTGTGTGTGTGCACTTTGGATGGGTTTAATGCAGAGCACGAATTCTGAGTATGGGTCACCATACTTGGCTATATGTCACGTCACTTTCACTTTTTTTTACTTTTTTAATGTACTGGCAACACCCACAGTTTAGGCGTCCATCAATGGTGAATAACTAGAAGCTCAGCTTAGATACGTGGTTTCCCACCACAAAAAATTGGCTATGAACAATCTACTAGATATGATATAAAAACACTATGAAACACTATTTTTAAACTCAAGCTTTACAATCCTTTCACAGATTGCCCTTTGCATGGTACATGTGCATGAGGGAAAGGGGCGCACTTATAGGCCCCAAGTGGCAGCCACCCAAAAGGACCCAAAAGCTCCTCCCTTTGGCAAAAACATACCACAACCATGACTCATAAAGGCTAATTAATACCATGGAAGAATTATATCCATGGAAATGTACTGCTTGCATACAAAGGAGCTTTATAGTTTTTTATACTCAAAAAGCCAATGTGACCTCAGATGAAGTGCTATGTAATCAAAACACGCAAAGATGAAAAGGAATAGTATTTACCCAAGGTAAGTCTGACACCTGTGTCAGATTGGAACCGCTGAGATTTTTTAATTAAAAAGGAATGCCCGTCATAACAAATGGACAGGACAGACACATCATAAGATCCATTAATTAATATGCGTCAGTATGGTAGCCTTTGGCACAGACCGAGCTTATCAACTGTGGTGGAATGAGAGCTATTACACAACCTAAGCTGTGGTAAAAACATCAGAGTTAGTGAAATGAAAGGGGTGCAGATTGAAAAAGACGTGCTGTCTGTCTGGATATATGCTGAGTGTAAATATGTGTGTGTGTGTGTGTGTGGGTTCTGTGGTGTGATGGTGTGTGGGTGTGTGTGGTTGGGTATACTTTAATGCTACATTGTGGTGGCCAAATGTCCCCACAAAGGATAGTAAACCTGAACATTTATGAAATTTTGGGGAACCGGCGCCGCGGGGGAAAAAAATAGTAATGATGTAGTTATCTGTAAGTGGTACGACAACTGCGAACAGCTTTTCTGTAAGGCGTAGGTTTAGGGTTGGGGCCAGGGGATAAAAAATGTGTTGCTTGGTTTAGTATTAAAGTTCACAGAAACATACTACGTTTTGTTGTGTTTATGTGATTTATGAGGACACAAATGTGTATAATGACACAGGTATGACAGGTTATTAACAATGAGAAGGTGATTTATGAGGACATTTTCAAGTGTTCCCATAATTCAAAAGGCTTATCAATACTTCATTAATGAGTTTTTTTGAAACAACATCTAAATTGCACAAAGTTTCCTTTGAAAGGGTGACTTAAATAAATGAAAGATGACACATTTTGCATGAACTATCTCTTTAAAATGTAGTTTTAACTGTTTTCATATACTGTATTGAATCACCAATATTAAGCCACACATTTCTGACTTTGAACTACACCTGACGACCATGTAACTCTAAAATGGGAATTCTATAAATTTGGAAAGGTGTATAATATGTCCAATCAACTCGTAAATCAAGAGCAAAGATGAACAAGGGCTTTTGTGTAGTGCCATTTCTAGAGTATAGCCCTGCAGTATTGTAGAATGTATTATTGTACAGTGTCATTGATCGAGATTTAAACAGCTATACCCCATCACGCTCAGAATATTCTACACTTCTGGCCCAGAAACTTTCTCAAAAATATAACGTCTGCCAGGACTTTAATTCATTCACGTTTGTAAAATGCGAACTTACATCTGACATTTACCACAAGTAAGTGTGGACATTAATTATGTAAATTAAACCAATCCCCCTTGGTTTGTTTGACTTTGGATGAGTGCCTTTCTAAATACCTTATGGCAGTAATTTTGCAAATGAATTAGGCAGATACTCTCATGATGGAATGGTAATTTCAATGATTAATACAAATAAGGAGGGATTGGTTGGCGCCCATGAGCTAAAAAGTCATTATTGCAGTACTAGTTTTTTAATCATTTATTTTCCCCCCTTTAGGTACACACTTTTAATGTTAGTCATGGTTTCTTGCCTGACCAAACAATTGCAATTTATATTTTACCTCACTACTGCCCACAACTCTCTTCTGACCTTTAATATTAAAACAGGCCCTTTTTGTTACTTATCTTAAAGGCGATGGTAATGCGTTTAGATTAAGGAATGCATATTTTACTATGTTACTCAAGTTTTTCCCCTCACTAAAATCCGATTTGCTACTATACTGATATTAAGGTAGGTTGTTTGTAGTTTTAGGCCATTTGGATATCGATAAGGGATCTCAATATGGTCAATTATGCATTAAGTGCTTTAGATGTACAAGATGAACAGCCACATATACTAGTATTATGTATGCTAATAACCCAGCTAGTGGAATAGTGATAGTGTTTCCCTAATCTACAGTGTTAGCCCTAAATGCTTTTAAGAATCATTTTTCATTGTGAGTTAAGTTACAAATTGAACCTATTGTAAAGTGTGTTGTATAAATTGTAAATTTTTTTTAACTTGTAGTTTTCAGAATGAAATTTCCCACCCTGTAACTAAAATACAAGAATAATTTCAGCAAGTACGGTGAAGCTCCACTAACATAATAGTTTATTGCTCTAAAACAGTGTATTCCTTTCACCACAGACTACACAGTCAAGTGATCACATTAATAAATAACAAAACACAATAAGCACGCACAATTTCCTAACGACTGTCCACCAAAAAAAATCAGCTTAACCGTAACGGGTTGATTAAAGTAAAATGACTGTTTTGTCAAAAAGGATGTGTTTTCAAACGAGGCAGCCTCTCTGTTCAAACTCTCTTTTAACACATTCTCTTCAAACCCGAAAAAAAAAAGTCTTCCATAAATATAAATCATTCCAAAGCATTAATATAATTTTTCTAACCCACATGAATCATAACACTTTGGACAACAATAGGTAGAAGGAACCAAGACTATAATTACATGCTTATGATGCATATCCATCAAAATTTTAATCCACATTCCCCCTTTAATTTAGCCCAGGTGTTTTTGGTTATTAGTGGCTTTTTCCGGTTGTGACTTTGAAGGTGTTTCACACAAAAAATCACAAAATCATTGCCTTACTTCAAAGCGGTACATACTGTAGTTGATTAATTCTGGCAAAAGAAGCCACGGTAGTTTTTTTTTCTTTTTTTTTTCCCCTCTTTGTTTTTCCTGTTTCCCAAAAAGTTTTTTTTTTTTTTAAGCCATTAGTTTTTTATTCATACAACATTAATGAAAAAAATAGGTGGGCTACTTTGTACACTGTGCGCAAAATTTGGATTATAAGAAAAAAACTGCCAGAACACAGACTTGAAAAAACAGGATTTTTTTAAGAAAATCCTCAATTTAATTTCAGCTTTGAATTTTCCAAAAAAAAACCAGTTACACTGTACAACCACCCACATGCAAAACCCGAACATCAAAGTCACCCACTCAAACCCCCTCTTTGTTTTTTTTTTTTTTTTTTTTTTTTTTTTTTTTAGGCAGAACAGTCCATACACCGTCCCCCATGGCCTTGAAGTACCACTCACAAAATTACGTAACTTTTTGGTTTTTTTTTTTTTTTTTTTTTTTTTCAAACAGTGAAAGGGCCTTTTGTTTTTTTTTTTTTTCAATGGGCATGTTTCCTCATACTCAAAAGAGGATAAAAAGTACGCACGGTGGTGGCACCTTCCTGTAGTGGCCTCTTTCTCAAGCCAACAATTCATTTTTTTTTGTTTTTTTTTTTTTTTTTTCTTTTTTTTTTTTTTTGTTTTTTTTTTTTTTTTTTTTTTTTTTTTTTTTTTTTTTTTTTTTTTTGTTTTTTTTTTTTTTTCTGTTTTTTTTTTTTTTTTTTTTTTATTTTTTTTTTTTTTTTTTTTTTTTTTAAACAACAAACTTTACTATGTGGTAGTTCAAGTTAACAAATTGACCTTATTGTGAAAGTGTGTTGTAGAATTGTATCCAATACTGTGTAGGTCAGAACATGAAATTTCCAACCCTGGAACTAAAATACAAAATAATTTCAGCACTACTTAGCTCCACTAACAATAATAGTTATTTGCTCTAAACCACAGTGTAATTCTTCCCCACAGACTACACTGAATCAGTGATCACATTAATAAATAACAAAGAAGCAAATAATGTCTTCCCCCAACACACATTTTCTCCCAGGAGCCCTGTCAGCCAGCGTAATCAACTCTTTTTTAGTTATAATGTTTTATAAAGTAAAAAGGAACTGTTTTGTCCTCAGGGATGTGTGTTTTTCCAAGCAGATGCAGCCGCTTTATTTCTCTCTCTCTTTTACTTTTATTCTCTTCAAACCAGAGCCCTGCTTTGGTCCTTCCATAAATCACTAATGATCCAGAAATTCATAATAAGTTCGAACACCACAATTATCATTACTCTTGGACAATTATAATGGAGGAATGCACTCAAGATCTAAATTACACTGCTTTAGGATGCATATCATCAAATTTTAATCCCAACATTTCCCCCCATTTCTTTAGCTCAGGTTGTTGGTTATTAGTGGCTTTTCTTTTTTCCGGGTTGACTGAAATGTGTTTTCAATCAAGCAAAATCATTGCTCACTCAAAATCTGTACATACTGTAAGTTGATTAATTCTGTCAAAAGAAAAGCCACGGGGAGTTTTTTTGTCTTTTTTTTTCCCTTGCTTCCCTTTCCTTTTCCCAAAAAGAAAAACTTAAACTAAAGCCTTACGTTTTTATTTATAAAATGTTAAATGAATAAAAATTAGTGGGCTCTCCCTTTTGTACACTGTGCAGCAAAGATCTATATATAAGTACTAATCATGCATGATATTGACTTGCAATATGATTTTTTAAGAAAAATCACTAAATTAAATTTCAGCCTTTGCAATTTTTTCTTGCAAACCACGTTTACGAACTGCTCCTAACTCCCCACTCCGCGCTGTCAATTTCGTTTTATAACACAGACGTTCACGTCACCTTTTCTTACATCGGTTCTCCACGTGGGGGTTGTCTGACGTTGTGTCCTTGTAGGGTTCATTACCACTCATGAGGGGCAACCAAAAACATCCACAAACCGTCGGCGATCGGCCATGGCCTTGAAAGTACCACTCAACAAATTAATGTAAACATTGTTTGGATAAAGAGTTCAAGCGTGCGTGCTTACTTCACAAACAGTGGAAGGGCCTTTTGCTCTTCACCGCAGGCAAAGGGCATGTTTCCCTTCTTCATTTGTCTGCACAAAATGTACAGGATAAAAAAGTAGGGGGTGGGGTGGCTGCTTCCCTGTAGTGGTCCTCTTTCTCAAGCCAACATAGCAATGTGCGAAAACGTAGCCTGAGATGTTGTGTCATTTCCATAAACTCGAGACAGCAAGCCCCTCACATTGAGTTCATATCTGTTTCAGCTCAAAATTATCAGCACAATTGCAAGCTTAATAAACACATTTACCCAACTAATCATGAAGAAGAAAAGCAGTCCTTCACCTGGTTTCAGAGGAATCCCAGGAGCACTTGTTCTCAATGGGCTCATTACAAACTGTTGCCACATCTTTCTACAATTTTATCAATTGTTGCTCCATGGTCCAATGAAAAACAATTAAGAAATGGGCTGGATAAATAAGAAAAAAATCTATTTATAACACATGTACCTATTTCTTAGAAATGCACTCTTTTGGATTTTTTAGAGTAGTGACTTTAACAAATTGTCGTCTACATGCAGGGAAAAGTAAAGTCAAAAGATACTTATATCTAATAATTATCTTTTTTTCTTAATCACTACTTTTGTTTCTAATCACTTATCTTAAGTCACTACTTAAAAAATAAATTTAAAAAATCAAGGAACAGAGTGGTTTTATTTATTCATTCATTATTTTAATAAGTCTGCTTCGAAGAATGTTTAGTCTTTGATGAGGGTTTTTATATTCCACTGGTATATGGTGACGGTTGGATACCCTGACATGTTTTAACTTTATGTCATAAGAAACTAGATATATATCTATAATATATGATATAATATATTATATATATATATTATATATATAGACATATATATATATATTAGGGCTGTCAAATTATGAATGCACGATTATCCATCAAAATAAAAGTTTTGTTTACATAATAGTTATTGGACAGGTATATTTATGATGTATTATATAAATACACACATATAAATTTGTATATTTAGAAAAAGATTTACCTGTATATACATTTGTATATTTTATAATTCTTAGATTTTAATTAAATATAAATAAATATTTAATGTATAAACATAATTTCTTCCTTAAATATATAACATTCATGTGTGTGTATACTTAAGTATATCATAAATAATAGTACATAACACACATGTATTATTAAACAAAACTTTTATTTGGATGTGATTAACGGGATTAATCATTTGACAGCCCTAATATATCTAATATATCTATATGATATATTAGATAGATATATATATATAATAGATATAATATATATATATATAATATACACATATGTATACGTAATATGTATATATATATATATAAATACATAGAATTATAGATAATATATATATATAATATCACATATAGAACATAGATATACATGTATATATATATATATATATATATATATCCAGATATTACCTATATATATATATATATATTTATATATATAATACATATATATATATTAATACCTGTTGATCCTATTAAAAAAACTGCTTGTCATAGAAAATACGTAGTCAAGCTGTTGTATGCTTATAAATTACATTTTATAAGTTATTTTAAAATTTGAAGTTAATTGATATACAATTACATACACAAATGGACATGCTCTAAGATCTTGACGCCATAAAAATATGTTGGTAAGTTCCATTGCTGTCATGTAGATGTAAATATTAAAAAATAAAATGTTTTTTACTAAGGTAGATAAACTTCTGTAAACAACCCATTAGTTTTTTAAAAAGTTTTAGCAGTCTATCATAATATATGACGCTTTTAGAAAAACACAGCACTCATGATCAGTATTTGCAGTGTAACACACACACCACACACACACACATAACACATATACAAAAAAAGTTGTTACTTAAATCATATCTGGAATGCCGACTGAAAAAAATCTCTTGCATTCAAGGGAATACTAATCGAGGAAATAGTCCCTTGAGATTTTTGCGGGTTAAATAGCCTTCCTATATTCATTGAGCGCAAATGAGGGAGTAGTTCATTAAATCGAGCTGTAGGAAAAAATGTCCTTTTAACATTCTGAAAAAGAGGAATTCTTTGTTCCTCAGTTAAATGGTGCACTTCAGAGGTCCACATATATTATTTTTTTCATAGAACATAACACTTCTCGTGCCTTACGAAACAATAACATATGTACCAGGAAATATTGTTTTAGCTATCTAGTGTAACGACAGACCAAAACGATTGCACCAGAATTCCAGCTGATTGACCATTGTATCTCCTTTTCTTACAGAAATGGACTATATAATGAACTCATGGCACTCGCAAAAAGTGCACACTTAAACTTACTATGGACTCGCAGATTATGGTGCGACAAATTGTAGTTTACAAATCTCAGTGATATTCATTAAGTTGAATGTCCGTAGAAAATGTGGACTTACAAGTTGCGAATTTACCCCAGAAAAACAGATGTTGGACTAAGCACAGGTAGTAACATGGATAACCATATTAAATTCCTATGATCGCAATAGAGGAGGCGGTCAATGAGTGTGATTGATAATGTACACTATGCCAAGTGAATTGTTGCACAGTATCTTTGGCTCTCTGACACAGTTCCAAGCCCAAACTGTAATTGGGGCGAAGTTGAGCAGCACAGCGCGTTTAGACTGTGCCAACATACCTGCTTTGTAAAGGATCGACTTGTTTTCCCAATCGCTGAAAATATCCTGACAAAGGGAGGAAATACAGGAATACTTGACAACTATCAGAGACAAACACTGTCATTAGATCGGCACTTTGCTATAAATTTACCTCGAACGGACATGCGGGGGATGGTCAGACGCTGCGTGAAGGGCAAGGGACATCAAATAGGAGCGCTGTCCCAAGCGCCTGTGCCTTGTGTAGAAACTTGTTTACTTCTCCCCAAGCCAATTTCAAAATGTCAAACTATTTGACCTTACTATACTTGAGAGGCACTTGCGGCCTTCTTTTTATATTGTGTCAACACTGCATAGCCACATAGCATTATTTGCGGAGAGAGCGAGCGGGAATGGGATAGGGAAAAAAAGACAGACACAGAAAGCAAGCATTTCTCAGATAAAATTCGCTTTTATTGCTACCGCTCTCTTTACACGAAAAACCGTACCCTTGACGATTCATAGTTCTCGAAAACCATTGCAGCAGAGTGTTAGTCTCTGAAAGTGCACAAAAATACGCAGCGCCGCAAAACATGAAGCACCGGCAATTTGCATATTGGCCCCCATTTTTTTTTGTGACTCACTTTGTCCCTTAAGCAAACTCCTCCATGCACTTCATCAACTACAAACCTTTATTGAGCTGAAAACTAAGATGTAAACAGATCTCATTGTGAATAAATCTTTTTTTTTTTTTCAGTTTCAGATTCATTTCGCTGATCATTTGGGTAGTTTTGTGTCTTTCGTGTCTTACTTTGTGGATTCACAATATGTGTGCGAATTCGTCGCGATTAGGCATCCGCCTATCGGCACTGGCCACACCTTGGCAAAAGATACCACTGCCAGAATCGCCACCACAATGTGAGCGGGAGAGAGCAGGCGGACCCCCACCAATAAAACGGGCCTTATGCCCTAACCATAGTTACTCTGAGCAGCAGGATGGATGAAGGAGAAAGAATGAGAGGGAGGTGGGGAAAGCTAGAAGCGACTTGGGGGAATGGAAGGGAATAAAAGATAAAATGTGGAATATGGTGGTGAATGCAGAAAAGGGGCGTGAGGGTGGTGGGGATGGTTGAGATGGGTTGGGGGGCAGGTGTGTCCGAAAAGGTCTTAGCTTGTCATGCTGTGAGAGAGCGCTCCTCGACCATTATTTTTGGCAGCGGGCAGCTTGACAAACTCCAGCTCGGTGATATTATTCTGCCTAAGGCATGGTGGCGAGGCATTGCAGAAGTATGGTTATGGGCTTTGTCGGAATTCGTCACTTTAAAAATCTATTAAAACTGTTAATCACAGATTCCGTTTGGAGCCGCACCCGTTGTATGAAATGAAAAATGCATATTTCAACTTCTTCACTAATGCTCTTTTTAGGACAAGAGTAACGCATGCATAGCCTCTAAAGCGTCAATAGCACAAGGAACTCTGCAAAAGTTTCAGCCGACGTTTTTAATGAACACCGTGGGGCTGGCTTCTTTTATAGTTTGTTCCCACGCCTCGATTTGCTCATACACTTTCATATGATGCCATCTGCCGTTTTAAATTTACTTCAAAGCAAGGGATAACTTATTTTTAGGAAAAAAACTAATAAAAATCTGATTGTGGAAGAAGTGCAATGATTAAAAGACATACCTAAATGTTATTAAGCATGGACAGAGCTGCCATATCAAACAAGCATTTCAGGAATCCTTCAAAATACAAATGTGTAAGAAAATTATTTTAACATTGTGAATAGCTACATACCGACAGTCATTTGTTATGCTGTGATTTTTTATTTCTTCACAAGAGTCTCCCAGTTTGGTTTTTCTACCAACATTTTACTTGCTATGTTAGCAAATATGCAACATTTGGTTCAATTAAAACCCTGCTATGTCATTTGTTCAGTGTTGACGCGGTTCCTAATATGATATTATGATTGACGTTCGTTCTCTATCTTCTCACATATTATTATTAATTTATCATGCTATCTACAAAAAAAGTGAACATAAAATTTAAAAGTCTTTTATTCCTTTATCTTATGTGGCCTACACTATCTGTTAGAAATAAGTCGTTTGGGAGTTAGTAAAATTTACTTTGAATAATAAAAGATATTAAGATGTATTTAGCTACAAGGTCATGTGTAAAAACTTGATACAAGTCGTGACAGTGACGACGTATTTAAACACCTTACAATACACACTTCCTTTAAATAAAAAATGGCTGCTCTTTCAACCTTTCTATCATGGTTTCATACAAAAAAAAAATTAAACAGTAGTGCATAAACGGTTTTCAAAACATGTATTTTAAAAAAAAAAACAGTAGTTTTTGAATGTAAAAATGCACGGCCTTGATGAATCGGATAAACTCTCCAGGTCTTAAAAAAAGTTATTAACCAAGCACATAAACTTATTGACCACGGTCGTCGTTTTGGTTTTTCACTATCTTAAATGTCAGTTCTTATCCCCGTGATTTGTGGCAATATTCAAATAAAATAATAATTTGCCAAGTATCAGGCTCTCTGTAGCTAAAATATTCACCAAGCATTATAAATTCTTTTTACAAGTGGGGTAGCTTATGAAAACTAGTTATAAAACTGTCTACCAGGAAAGTAATGTCGTCATACCTAAGTACGAACGTGTTAAAAACAGCGGTCATTTTGGTAACTCTAAAAACAAAAGAGATTATAGTTAAATCACTCACTCTTATTCATAGAACAGGAGGAGTATAGAAAGCTTATGTTTGTTTAATATAATCTTTGTTCATTTCTGCGCTTTTCATGTTTCCTTGTATATGGAATTTACTTCGGTCCCATTTTCATGAAAAACTTCACAGCAAGTTTGTTCTTGGTTGGCTTAAGGCAGCAGAGTTCTCAGAAATCTAGAACTGGACCCCACAGCTCTCACACAAAATGAGGTAACACGAGGTGGAAACATCTTGCTAGATGTTTGAGTGAGTGGGTGAAGGTTACATCTTCATGAGCAAACGTTTTACACCCTATAAACACGAGAAAGCTTTTACACACACCAGCATCCAGAAAATCCAGGCCTCTACTAAAGCATGTTTCAACTAAAGCACGACGGAAATAGAGCGGAGAACAGACGGAAAGTTCAGGACAGGTGTTGGGAGTTCAGTGAGGGCCTCAAGTTGAAAACAAATAACATGTTAATGGCAGAATAAGAGAAGAAAGCTTTTTGTTTGTTTGTCTTTACCTTTTCAAGACCCCCATGGAAATATATTTGACGACTGTAGTTTTCCTTTCTGCGTTTTAACATTTGTGCTATTACCATGTATTTGTGTATAATATATTTATTTTTAAGAGTTGTAGCACATCATAGCTATGAACCCATTATTTGCTAATTGCTAGCCCAGTTATTAGTCTTAGGGGAGGGCTTTTAATCATTCTAAAGTCAGCCCATTGCTTGGATAAAAAAATCAGGTTTTAAATACTGTTGTTATAGTATGAAAAGAAGTGTTTTTATCTTGATACTATGTGATTTTTTCATGACATTGTGATTGAAAATTCAACCATTCGCAATTGACCAAGAAACTGAACGCAAAACCTTACTGGTCATTTTGTGACATGACATCTGTTGTTTCTATCGATTTTTTTTCTTATGTGTTAACATAAATGTTATAGTATATCGGCTGAAAGTCAAATTATAGTCAGCGTTTTAATGTAATGTAGCTACAGCATAAAAAATCAGAAAACACAAATAAAAAAAAAAAAAAGTAGGCTAGCATACGATCAGACCAAAAATGTAGATTTCATAGTGTCTTTAAATGTGTGTTTTATATTTAAATGAAGCTGTCTGTCTGAAAAACCAGATCACAGAAGATGTGAGTGCCACGTAAAGGACATGCAGCAGCAGAATGGGTGAGCGCCCAAAAGATGATTCTAGATGGAGAGTAGAGGGGGGGGATAAAGGGACGTAAGTGGGGACTTGAGTTGACACACAAATGGTTCTGTGGTGCTGCCTGCTGAGACGACCCAATCTTAAGATCAACAAGGAGATATAAGCAGCAGGCAGTTTCGGATCACAAAGCCTCTGCACGCTGGCTACATGATGTATCTGTCAGATAACCCAGCAACTTCACCAATGAAAGAACATCAGACGGGAAAGTTGTGACGGGATCAAGGAGCAAGGCAGATAGGAGATGTGTGAATAAGGGGGCCTTTTGGGACTTTTGCGAGTGTTGAGCATACATCGGGTTGTTCATCCCCTCTTATTGTGTTTGTCAGGAATGTCATTTTATGACACCCACAGGAGAGTGTGTATTTTCTTGTGTATCCTACTTCAATGCTTAATAATATAGTGTAGTAGGCCAGTGAATGTGATCATTATGATTGTCAAGTCCTTGATTTCAACGTTTTTCCCTAGAAAGTCTACACCCTTATCTCAATACCCATCTCCTTTTGGCAAATTTCAATTTTCCCAGATTTCATTGAGGACACACAACAGCCAAAGCGGGCTGCACCTATGAACTCCTATCAAAATAGTGCCTCCATCTTCCCTCCTTCACTCGCTGTAACTCCTCTCTCTAGAGCAGCCCACAATTTTACAAGCCTGAGGATGATTGAGCATGATTAAAAAGCAGAAGCTTACAACTTAACCAGACCAAGCGGGACAGAGGGTTAAATCTTTCAGGTCCAGTCTGAAGTACACATAGGTTACGAGCCCGCCCCGGATTTGCAGCACACACGGGAGTGTGTTCCAACCGCGCACTTTTAAAGGGAATTGCTTTGTCGGCTAAAACGAGAACAAAATTTCACTCTTAAGCAAATATACTCATTTAAATATTAGGCAAGACTTTATAAAACTGACAGTTCAATTTGTTCACATTGGTTAGGTTTGCCATTGAACGTATGCATGAGGGAAATTAAATATAACAGTTTTTACTAAATTTACTAACCTGAGTTAAAGATGTTTTGCTATTACACAAATAAATCTTTCTAACATCTTAACACAATATAAAATTAACTTAGTTCATGTAGTTGTGAATAACCATTACCTTAGCAATAAAGTACTAGTTAATTTTTAGTTTAACTAGTGCATTAAGGGTGTATTTTGTTACAGTAACTCTTTTTGTTCTCCCATCCCCCCCCCCCTTCCCCCTCTCTCATCCCCAAGTCTCCTCCGGCATCCCAGTCACCACCCCTGCCACTCCTTCCCCCACTCCCTCCACTTGCTCCCCCACCTCCACATTCTTTCTCCCTCCCCCTCCCCCGCTCTCTCCCCCCCCCCCATCATCTCTCCTCTTTCTCCAATCTTTCCCCCCCTCGCCTGAATAACTCGCACATCCCCGCCCCAGACTCTCACCCCTCCCCCCTCCCACTCCTCTCACCCTCCTCCCCCTCTCACCCAATCTCAGCTCCTCCCCTCTCACTCACTCCCCTCTACCCATGACTCCAATCTCTCCCTCGACTCACCCGTCCTCTACAAGCCCACCCTCCATTCCACCTCCCGTCACCCCCCACCCTCAGAGAGTCCACTTTCTCGCTGCTCCCTCCCCCCTCACCATATCTCTCCTCGTCCCTGAGCCCTCTCTCCGCTCTAACTTCCTTCTCTCGTCCAGACCCCTGAAAGCCTACTCCCCATGACTCTCTTTCCCCCTAGAACCTCTCAAAAATCCCGGCGCACTCCATCCCCGTACCCAACCACCCACGAACTCCCCCCCGCACCATCTACTTCTCCTCTCTCTCGCCATCAATGCTCCTACAGCCCTACCTCCTCCCCATCCCCGATTCCCCCTTATCCCTTCAGTACACACTCCCATGCTATGCCAATCACACCACGGGACAGGACACACGGGTCCCCCCTACTCCCGCCATCTCTCTCGCTGAGCACCTCCCAGTCCCTCAACCCCAAAAAAGCACAATCCTTGTCCTCGTCACTGCTGTAAAGCACCCTCCCCTCCCCCTCGGCGTCGCCTGCCAGGGGCACTCACGCCCCCCCCGCTCCAGTATCATCTCGTCTCTCCACATTCTACCGCCCTCCCCCTCTTCGTCTCTCCTCCCACCCGCACCAAACTCCACCCTCAACTCCCCATCACCACTCCCCTCCCCTTATCTAGATCTCTACATCCACATCCCTCTCCCCTCTCCCCCCCTCCCATGACGCATCAACCTCTCAGCCCTCCGCTCTACCAACCCCGGATCTTCCGGGGGGGGCCCGGGGCGTCGCGGGGCTCGGGGGGGGTGGGGGGGCATTCCACCCGGGCCACGGGGTCCCTCCGACCGGGGGGTCGGCCCGTTCTCCGTGTCGGGGCGCAGGACGTTACATCCGGGGGGGGGGTTATGGGGGGGCCCCCAGGGATATTTTTTTTGGTTATTATTTGTTTTTATTTTTAATGTTTTGATTATTTTGTTTTCTAGTTTTTTTTTTTATTTTTTTTATTTTTTTTGTTCTTTTTTCTCCCCTCCCCTCCGATCCCCAGGTGCCCTCACCACCCCCCATCAACACAGTGAATCTCCCTCCTCCCTCTCTCTCTTCCTTCCCCTCTCCCATCCCCTCCCCTCCGCCATCCTCTCCCGCACCCCCCTCTCTCCCCACCCGTTCTCCCTCGTCGCCCCTCTCACCCTCTAACCCTGCCCTCATCCGCCAATCCCCTCCTTCAACTATGTCATCATCTCCCACTCACCTCCGCACACAATACCCTCTCCGCCTCTCTCCCCTCAGCCGTCTCCCATCCACTTCAACCAACCTCCTCAACCCTCCCCCTCCTCGCCAAACACTTGTATCACATCTCACCTCCCGCCCTCCCAGCCATCTGATATCCTTCTCTAATCCCCCCACCCCCAGTCCTTCCCCAACTCCACCCCCCCACCCATCCTCCCACCTAATGTCTTCTCTTAATCCCTCCCTTACTCCTCCCGCTCGCCGTCTCCGTCTCTGAACTGATTCGCCCCGCCCCACTTTCTCCCTCTCCAGATCCTTGCAGATCTCCCTCTCCCTAAAGTCTCTCCTCCCCAATTACAGCGAACTTTCTACCATCAGTCCCCCCTCCCTCCACCCTCCTCAATTCGTAGTCCCGCTGTCCAACCCGTCCTCCCTCCGCACGTACTTTGTTATCCTCCCCACACGCAAAAGTCACCACACGCATCCACTCACCCCCCTCCCAATCTGAGTCATCCACTCCTCTCAGACTCCGCTCATCCTCCCGTCCTCCCCAAGCTCCAGCCTGAATACACATCCTCCTCTCGGTCGAGCCATGTCTCCTCCCCTCCCGATTGCACTTGAGTTCCCTCATCACTTCTCCCTCTAACGCCTCCACGCCTCTCTCCTTCTCCTCTCACTCCCGCGCAGTTCCGACTCCCCCGCCTCAGCGCCCCTTTTCGTACATCTGCACCTCCCCCCCTGGTGACCCCTATCCCTACTCTTTCCCCTCCCTCCCCCTGAAGTCAATACTATCCTCCCCACCTGTTGCTCCATCCTCCACCCACGCTCCCCCTCCGTGGTCACTCTTTTCCTCCCCCTCGCATCCATTTTCCGCAACCCGACCCTCACTCTCGCCCTCACACGTATCCGCCCTGATCCTATGCCTCCTCCGCTCCAACCCTCCCCCCCCTCTCCTAGGTCTCGCCTAGCCTTCCCTCCTCCCCCTCTGTGATGCCCCTAGCCCCGCCTCCGACCTCAGATCCACCCCCCGCCTCATTTCCTATCCCACACTCTCTCCCTCCCGCCCCGTATCCTCACAGCCTCCCAATCTCCCTCAATATCCCCACTCATCCCTCCGCAGCCCTGCATATCACTCCCTCAGTGTCTCCTCCTCCCTCCCCAGTCGGACACTCCTCCTACAGAGTATCCCCTCTCCCTATTAAACTGCCCTCCGTCTCTTATCCTCCTCGTCGGTCCCTGTCTCCCTCAGCCCTACCCCCACCCACGCCCTCCTCTCTGAAGAAAGAATCACCTCACTCCCCCGTCCCTCGCCTCTCTCACGGTCAGTCTCGCATCTACAAACGGAACACCACACCACAAAGTCGATTGGGATTTGGTGTACACACACCACACAAATGTAACAATCATAACACACTCCTACTTCTGAGACTATCCCTCCTCCCCACTCCTCTCCCACCCTTAGGGGGACTCCCGTGTCTCCTTAATGGTCTCTCACTTTAATTCCCAACATCCTCCTCCTTGGGGGTCTCCGCACCCTCATCCCCCTTCAATACCACCAACTTCGTGTCCTCCCTCTTCAACTCCTCGGCGGCTCCACTCCCCGGTGTATCTCCGAAGCATGTCTCACCTTCGCCAAACTCCCCCCACAGCGTCACCCCTCCTTCCCTCTCCTCCTCCTCATCGTCATCTCCTCCCCTCCCCTCATCCCTCCTCCCACAGAGTCTCGACCTCGCCACCCTCCCCCTTTCCATACTTGGCTTCCTCCTCGCTCTCACCTCTCCCTCCCCCCCCCTTCCTCCCAGCCCACTCCTCTCCTCGACTCTTCTTCCTTCTCCCTCTCTCCCTCCCCATCTCTTCGTTACCCTCTACACACGGACACGTTGTCCACTCCCCCTCCTCCTCTCACACTCGGACTATCCTCTCTCCGCTCATCCTTCTCGTCATCTGCTTCTCCAACCACGTAGAAGTGCTCCAATGGCTCCTAATTCTGGGTCCTGGCCTCCAAACTACCCCACGTCCTACCTCCCCCCCCTCTAATCTGTCCCATCTCTCTCTCACCCGCTCCCCCTTATGCTGCATTGGCTTATCTCTGCACCCTCTCCCCATCTCCTCGTCCCGCCTCCCTCTCTCAGGTAAGCATCATCGTCCCTCCCTCCCGCGCATCTCTCTCCCCCTCCCCCCTCCCCCTCCCTCCTCCAATCCCTCCCTCTTCCGTACCCTCATCAACTCCCCTCTCCCTCCTCCTCCCATCGTGCACGCTCAAGCGATCCTACTCCCCGTAGATTGTGGCCATCCTCACTCCTCGCTCTCTCTCTCTCTCTCTTTCCGCGCATTATATCCTCGCCACTCTAATGATTCTGCCGAGCGAGAGAGGCCCGCGAGAAGGCTCTGGCTCTCGGGCCCCTAAGAATAGATTAGACACAAGGTTATCTGGGCATACACCGCTGTAACATGCAATTAGCTAGCCTCCCCATTTTTAATTTAACAATCTCCCTAATTATTCAGAATGTTCATTTAATTTTAGCATTGTTCTACATGACGAAGGCTGTTCCTGGGACCTTGCATCCAATATCAAGTTAAACCTGGTGGCAGAACTCACTCGCCGACCGTAATTGCCAACATTTGCCCAGACCAGCACCTCCGTCTGGAGTCCATGCTTAATGGAGGAACTGTTCCGAGCAGGTAACGATTGTAAAAGACACACAAGTGCCTCTAGCGAATGGAAAACAAAATGCCCATCGCCTGCCCTATAAGCTGTTTCTTTGCGATGCACATGAGGGTAAAGCCTTTGTATTCAGAGGGTTGAGGGAATAAGAGGACGTAATATTCCGGTGTTTCTAGAGTGATACCCTATTCGTCTCTTCCCTCCTTCCGACTTTATTATGACTCACCAATGTGGAAAGTGTGGCTGGAGTTAATATGATAGTCAGGTGAGGCCAACACTGCGGCTGTGTTCGTCTACTTACGGCCATGAAATTAAATACCGCTCTTCGAATAACGCAAAAACTGTTGAAAGATTTCACAATGCAGCCAGACGAAATGAGAGATCCACAATGTAATATGACCAAAACCAAATCTTGGTAGATTAGAGGAGCAGCATGTGCTCGCGGCATTGCTGACTGCATAGTGCTGCTTCAATAGTTTCAGGAGCATCAGCCCCACTTTTAACTTGCTGTCAGATAATGTAAAGAGAGTTTCAGGAAGTCGAACCTAAATAGGGCTTTTTTCATACTGATTAACAATCATGTAGCTCAGCACTGAGCATTTTTGGTTTGTTTTGTATGTCTTGATGGTCATCTCTGACTTGTTTTCGTGTAAAGATGCACTATAATACCATAACATATCATTTTGTTACGGAAGACAAGCGTTGGTTGACATTGTCTAAATATCTGAACAACATAAACAAATTTATTGACCAGTCCAATCTCACAGGCCCGTTTGAGTAAGTTTAATACAAAATATTTAAAATTTGTAGTGTCGACTGGTGGAGTGTGTGTTCCCTGATACGCTCCTAGCTCTGATATGATTAGGTAGTCAAATAATGGCTGCTTTAAACATACCTACAAGATCGTGATGGCAATGTCAAAAGTGAAATCCGAGGCTTTAGTGAAAGTATTGTTTGAAATATTCAGTTTATATACATTTACATTGTATCCCCACCATTACAAAATTTTTGTGGATCTGCAATGTTTCTTGTTTAATCTTTTTAACAATTCTTATGCCCATCCCAATTTTATTTTATTAACATTCTTTGTTTTATATTTTAAACATGTCAATTTAGAGTCGCTGGGAGTTTCAGCAGGCCGTTACTGGCTAGTCTTTACGTCACAACATGATCATTCACGCGTCTCATTCTAATATGCTGAAGAACAAATCCTTACTGCGGCTCCATCAAGAATTTCAGAGGCTTTCATTTTGACCCCAAAACCACAGGTGGGATAAGTTTTCTTAGAACAATGGTGTGACAATTTTAAGTACATTGAATCAAAACTTGCATTGCAAAAAAAAATCCATTTTAAGGGGGGGATTTGTTCTAAAAATGAGAAAAAATGGTCTTAACAGTGCTTCATTCAGATCAAAACACAACAGACAACTAAGTGAGTTACTGTTCCTGTGGCATCAAGATTGTTCCGCAATCCCTCTCTCTTCTCTTAATGATTTATCTATGGTAATTCAGAGAAGTGGCCAGCTTCAAACTGACAACATAAACAAGAGGTTCCGTTTTCATACATCAGGGAGGAAAGCAGTCCCTCAACCCTGCCCGACGTTACCAAGGGCAGAGCAAAACAAACCACATTGAGTTGCTTTGGGTGTGGTATGAGGCCAGCAGAAATCTTATCAGAACAAAATAGATACTCTCTACCTCTCCTTATTCTTCCTCCTCACTCTCACTATATCAGAAAAGGGCAATCATTTAACTTTTGCTTTTACTCTAAAGCTGATGGTAATCAGGTTCTGCCCATCTTTGGCTTTAATAAAAAAGCATTAAAACAACAAACCGCCCACAGATTTTCCCCACAAAGCCCCTTCAGCTGGTCTCTCACGTCTTCGCGCTTTGCACAAACCCGCAACCGGAGGGGGGAGAAGGGTGTGTCTCGGCGATAATGAAAATCTCCTTTCTAGAGCAAGAAATCATTTCACACCATTCTGTCGCTTCGAGTTAGGAGACTCCTCATCCTGGAAATGATAAACTAAACAGGGCGGTTTGCGCTTGACACACACCTGGCGGAGCAGGCGAGTGTGCGATTAAAATGTGTAAATATCAGCAAATACCTGCGGGCCAGAGTGGACCAGTCTTTCATGAGCTAAGATCCACATCAAAGTGACTCCGGCAACAGAGCTCCAGGCAAAACCTGTTCAAAGCACGAGGCCTCCTCTGAATATTGTTTTATGCTTGTTTGTGCGTATTATGTCTCTGAATAGAGCATGTATGATGCACAGCGTAAGGGAAAGGGAAAAGGGTTTAATCCAGAGGAGAGATGTGTATTGGGAGCACAGAAATGAGACACGGCAGAAAGAGATTTCATTTGCCTGCTTTGTTGTTCCTGGAATAAGAATGATTTCGGCCTCTTTCTGCCGCAGACCTTTTGTAAGCAGTGAGGCAGTAATTACTGTCCATTTTCAGACGAAGTGTAATCAAGGCCTCAAAAAGAAAATTAGATAATAAGCATCAAATCTGAAAAGGAGGGAACAGCGAGAAAACTAGAATCTTAATTTGGAATAAAAAGACGATTTGATTAGCATGACCAAAGGTTTACAACATCTTGTTTGAATATAATAGATAGTAATTACTTTCATATTGAATCAAGTTCACTTCAGAGCAAATTTATTTAAATGAGAAGATAAAATGTATCTGGATTTAAAATGAGTATGACAGTCATGTGCTTTCAAAGACTTTCCTTTTTTCAGGGCTTGACCAAATTAGGCTAATTTACAGACTACACACATTAGAGTGCATCAGCTTTATGTAGTTTATCTCAAAGCACTGTGTTGAAAAGGAACGCTGGCTAAAGCAACATCCATTCTCTTATTATTGTATCTAGGAGAGAGCTTTGTTTTTGCCGTAGCCGAGCGAATGCTTGCCGTTTTAAACGTCAGAAACTCCCGTAAATGGAGGAGGACGTGATCTTTTTGATGCGCTGATGTAGAGTAAAATTAGATTTAATTAGATTAAATTGGTTAAAAGTGACAGTAAAGGTTACAAAAAATATATATTTTTTATATATATCAGCATATAAGACTGATTTTCTGAAGGATCATCACTGGAGTAATGGCTGCTGAATATTCAGATTTGCCATCACGGGAATAAAATTGCATTTTAAAATATATTTTAAATAGAAATCTGTTATTGTAATAACATTTAACAATGTTACTGTTTTTACTGTGTTTTAAATAATAATAATAATAATAATAATAATCTATAAAAAAAAAATCTCTTACTGAACACCACTCGAGTCGTTTTACCTGTTTATATATAAGTTTAATACAGAAGGAGTTATGACTAACTTTTTAAAAGCTTTGTAAAGAAGTGAACTCAGGTTAAACGGATTAGTCGAGCGAAAAAGCGATCATCATAATCCCTGGCCCACCTTACCTTTCATATTTCCATAAATTATCCAATAAAAGTGCTATTTATCAATCTCATAATCAGCAGTACCTAACTCACTTGCATTTGGGTCTCATGAATTATTAAGCAAGATGATATTGAAATAATGAATATTCAGAAAAAAAAAGAAAAAAAAAAAAAGGTTGGAAAAAGACATGGAGCATTAAGATGATTAGAAAGTATGAGAGAATCTTCATTATATTGTCTATTTAACTTCTAAGTCTTATGCCAGGCAAATCATTTTTCCCACAGAACGTGTTCAGCTATGCAGATGTCCAGTATGGACAGCTTTACTTTCACAGATTCATCAACAAACTGAAAAACAGCTTAACTTCCAGGTCTTTTGCTAAAAAACATGGCATAAAACATCCATAAATAAGTGGCACAAGGCAAACGAGGACTGAAATTAGCTGTTTGACAGGCACAGCCAGTTTGGGGAGGTTAATGTCATTAATTTCATTATGTCATTATTTGCGTGCCCTGTTTGCAAAACAGCGAGAATAACATCAGAAAACTTTTAAATGACTATTGTAATTGCACCTGTTGCCAATTACAGCACGCAGGATGCATCAATCATCGCACATCATTGCCCAGCGAAGCAGCAAGTGTGTCGTTTCCTGTTTGCTCATGCAGATACCTGCATGCTTATCAAAATCTCTTTTAAATCAATCCAACACCTACATAAAGAAACTTGATGGAACTCCATGAAGATAAACCAGTATTGAGCAGCAGGTTACATTAAACTGCAGTGATGGCAATCCAACATCACAGGCTTTCGGTACAGAGCCACCAGACCCCAATTCAATGGAAATGCTGACCATAGAGAAACATGTACTTGAATATTAAGAGAGACAGATATAACCTTACTTTCAGAACCTTGATAAATTTCATTATTCGATGGTCCTTGTTCTGAATAATTAGATTTCCATCTCACAGAATGCTCTTTAGGCTATAAAGCTGAAACAGTCTTCACTGTTCAAAACTTCCCCAATGTAAGATTGAGGGGACAGGAAGAGGACATTAAAATACTGAAGCACACAAAGTTCATATCCTTTCCCTCACTGTCATTATTGTCATCTTTAATAGTTGAGGACCTATTCATTTTGTTAAAAAATAAAATAAAAAAAGTGCATTCTTCTGCTGATGAGGATAGAACGCCATTCACAAAACCGCTAATGACGTTACAGCCCCAACCTTGTAGTCCTGATCCCAAATGAATGATTCCCGAGTAATTTATTTATAGTGAATCAAAAAATTAATAGTGTAATCCAGATATGGAATGAAAATTAACCAGTTCTTTTTACTGAATCACAAAAAACACTGGGCCAACTGTGGAGTCCGACTCCCAGGCAGTTTTCTTTGCAGTGAATCCAAAACATAAAAACGCAAATAGTGTAGCTCTGATTCCTTAATGAATGACCCTGTGGAGCTGGTTTAATATAAAATTAATGGCTCCACTTTATATTAGGTGGCCTTGACTACTTACATCAAAAAATATTACAATGCACTATTGTGTTTATATTGTATTGCCAAAACACAACTTTATTTTACAGGTGTCCTTGTTACACGTTACGTATACTTACTATTTTATATAACAATAAATTATGCATGATTACATGCAGATAACACTAAGCCATACCCCTTAATCCTAACCCCTAACCGTAGTAAAAACATGTAGTTGATTAATATTACTCAGTACTTAGCTTTACAATTACACTGTAACAAGGACACATACGTTAAGGTTAGGGACAGGCTTGGTGGTATGGGTAGGTTTAAGGGTGGGTTAGTAAGGTGTGAGGGATGGGGGGGTCACACAGTGTAACCATAAATGCAATCTTCACTTTCTTATTGTAATGTACATCCAAGTGAAATTGAAGAAAAGCAAACATCGGGCACTTGGTACAATTACATGGAGGCATACTGTCTCTGAATACAAGCTTGAGGGCGGATTTTAAGAAATGGGGGGGTTTAAGCAGACTAAATGACTGGAGAAGATCTTCCAGATTTTACTGGAAGACCGAGCTTATTACATTTTGATTAAAAATTATGAGCTCAAAAAAAAAAAAAAAAAAAAAAAAAAAAAAAAAAAAAAACATGCATGGACAAATTGTTCTCATATGAAAATATGAATATACAGTAGGTGATTCGGAATTACAGGAAATGTTAACTTCTTAAGAAGAATCAGAACCAAACTGAAAAACTGTTACAATAAACTTGAAACCCTCTATGAACCTCCATTAAACAGTGATACAACATGAACTTAGGCCGGAATGATATAAAAAAAGGAATAAGCAGGGACATGCTCAGTGGCATGGGAGGGATGACGCCTTTCAGTTGGTTTTACTTGTGATCCTCAAATCATCATTAGCTCAACTTCCGTCTCCAGGCTGTTGACGTAACACATGCAGTTAGTGAGCTGGACACGTGCTGGATTGTCGAGTGAAAATTAGCCATTCATTTCTTTCACCATAACCCTCCATCATTGCTACAAGGGGTCCAATTTGGAGAACAAAATAAAAACAAAACATGTGGTTCGTTCTCCTCACAAGGCCCAGGTGCTGTGACGAATCTAATCATTGTCATCCAAGAGATTCAAATTAATCTACCTCGTCCTAGTTTTAATTTCTTTCTGTTTTTAATTAAAAGCCTTGTTATATTTACCCCTGACTGCAACGGCTTGATGAGTGTAGCAAAATGAATGAGAGCAAAAGCCCAAGGGTAAAAAAAAATCCTCAGAAGAAACTTAATAATAAGGAATAAAAGGACCAGATTTTGTTCAAACAATGCCCTATGTGAGATGTAGATTCAGTCTTCCTTGAACACTGCTATGCCCTCCTGCTAACAAGTCCTTGACATCTGAGGACAAAAGTGTAATCTAATGTGCATGTTATAACTTCATGGTATGAAGAGCCCATTGGAGCATTCAAAGTGACTCCAAGAATTCATTACATACTTTAAATGCATATATAATTTTCTTTGCAATATGACGTTTGCAAACAAATGGCAACATTTTCACCAAGAAAAATGGTTTGACAGGACAAAAAGACATACGTTAGGCTCCAAAGATCCTTTCATCAGCAGCCTGACAACAAACCAAACAGAACTTCTCACACTCTGCTGAGGGGGCTGGGACGCAATGATCGTCCACTGAGGGTTGTTTTACATTTCTTTCAAAAGCCCTATTTAGTTTCCCCAGACAGGGTAAGGGAGTAAAGAGAAGTGAAGCGAAGATGGATGGAGGCACCTGCCCTAATTGGAGGCTCAAACTGTGCCCACTAGTGCAACGTTACATTGATAAATTGACAAAACAGTTGGGACATATGCTCTACTAGTAGGGGGAGAATGAGGCTACTAGGACACTGGCTTGTTCTCTGCTTCATTTGATTCCTTCTCTTTCTCGCTCTCTCTTCCTCCGTACCTGAGAATAATCCTTTCAGATGCCACGTGCGGTCTGGGTTGCACCAACAATGCACCAAACTGTAATTTTTCCTCAACCCAATGCATTTTTGTTGTGGAAATTATGGGCCTAGATAAGAAATGGCCAGTAGTATTAAGAAAAATTTTGTCCTTCATGCTGAAAAAAGACCAGATTATGCCAGCATGAAATTTTATAATACAGACTGGGGGGGGGGCGGGGGGGAACGTTTGTTCTGCTTACTGATGCGTTTAGGGTGCTGATATGTATGGAAGCCTGTTTCCACACCTTTTTTGTTGTTGTTTGTTGTTGTTTTTATGAAGGAAAAATTTGAATGAAGGAATGTCAAATTTCATAAGCTGTAAGCTTACTGCAGTTTATCTGCAAGTTAATAATGCTAAATTACGATAAAAAAAAAAAAAAAATCTCAAAATTAGAGAAAAGAAACTTGTAAATTTCTCACCAAATTTGCCAAAAAACTTTATATCTAAAAAATGTAATATTATTTCTTAGAAATTGTGGGGGGGGGGTGGACAGTTATGAATTTTTTCTTTTAATTGTGATTTTATATTTCGCAAAGTGGTGCATTTGTTCCCCTAAATTCTGGACTTTAAATCTTACAAACAGCAATTTTGTTTCTCTCCCCACAATATGACTTCATATCTCACAATATATAATTTTATTGTAATTTCACCTGTATTTCTTGTTAATTGTAATTGTAATTGTATCTTTAATTAATGACTTTATAATCATTAATTTATACTCACAATTACCCCGTTACCCCCTCCTATTCTGAATTTTCATGCTCATATTTGGCAATTTGTATCTTCACAACAGCAACTTTTGTGCAGTGAAATATTGTTTTTTTTTGTAAAATTCTTTACTGCATTTTCAGTAATAAAATATGCATGCAAATTACAGCAAAAGTGCAACAGTTACTGTGTGGTGTTTGGCAGTGGGTCAAAGGGGATTTAAACAACATGAAATTTGTTTTTCTTGTAAAAAACTCAGAGATGTGGATTCAGACAAAGCAACTGAATTTACCACACAACCTTGGTTTTTTGTCAAAAAAACAAAGCAGTAGGTAATTCGGCCAGGGATTTTTACGTGGATGTTGGGGAGAAAAGCACAGGCAAAATCTGGATTCGGACAGCAATAAAATCACTGACTAAACCCCTGCTTCCCCCATGAGAAACCACTTAAACATATCCGAAATCAGGCTAATGGGACTTAAATATCACAATATAAACTTCATATTTCAACAATATAAAACTATTTATTGTAATGTGACCTTTATTTCTCATAAATTGGTGGTTTTGTATCTTGCAATTATGGGCTATTTCTTTTAAAATGTGACTTTATCTGACAATTGCCACTTTCTTCCTAATTTTGACTTTTTGCTCCTGTAATTTAAATATCTCACAAAATTTGGGGGTCAGCACATTTTTAAAAAAAAGTCTTGCAAATACATTGACTTAATATCTAACAATATTACATATCTAACTCCTTGTAATTTTGACTTTATTTCTTGTAATGGTGACTTTATGTGTTCGCAACTTGCGACTTTGTTTCACATAAGTGTTAGGCTAATTACATTTTACAATTTTTTTCACCCACAATACCATTATATGATTGCAACGTACAACTGATTATTTCTCATGATTTTCACTCACAATTGCAACTTGTACAATGTGACATTATAACCCACAACAATGGGGAAAATTTTTACTTACAATTACCAGGCAGAAAAGTTTTATGGACTGGAAAAGAACAAAAATGCTGCTCAACAGGGTTTTTTTAGGCTCAAGATGTAAGATGAGCAATCTTCAAAAATGAAAAAAATCAATGGTTCTGTCATCTGAGTGCCGCCTACTACCATGGCATCTGCGAGGAATTAGTGAGGGGAAATACATTTAGTTTAAAACAACACTGGAAAATTTCCTCACTCACAACTGCAGCAGTCCTGTGAATATAATGGAAACAGAGGGGGTGTACACTGTTTGATCCCCGATGAGAGCAAGAGGTCAGAGGTCAGGGAAAACTGTTAAAGCCTAGGCTGAATGTGAGAATGCCAGGTAAACACATAAACAGAGACACACAGCTAAAGACTGTGGATACCATAATAAGCAACTGTACCGTACCAAAACTGTAAAACCACCTCAACTATCTCTTCAAAAATTTGTTCTACAGAGGCTAGGGCCACATTTATTCAGTCTGGATTCTGAAACAAGAGAGCGAGACGCTACAAGAGCGAGAAATCAAGGCTATGCAGGGCAACATTTACGCAACGACATTAAAGAGCGGATAATGTGTTCGGTTTTAAAGTCTTTGCCCAAAGCACACATGTTGTGTAACAGACTCTTCAGGCCCTCGCTGCGAATCCTTTTCTAAGTTCGTACCTAAGAAAAGCAACATTTTGCTTCCCTCCCCAGCTGAGCTGTGGTAAAGTCAGCTCCTGGCTTTTCCGCTCCTCTCATCTGAACGTCTGGTTTGGCCTGTAGTGTGGCTTTCTGGGTTTCTAAACAATCAGCAATGGTCGAATTAGTTTTTGGCACTCACACAAACATGCTTCTCGGAAGGGAAGAGGAACCAATTTAAGGACCGTATAAAAATGCCTAGCCTGTTTTAAACAAGAGCCAATTAGTAGAATATCCAAACAACATGTTCCTGGGGGGGGTTTGCTTTAGCCTGGTATTACTTGGCATCGGTGTCACTTCTCTGCAAAGAAACTACCAATTCATTATTTACAATTATAGAAAAAAAATATTTTCTCTAATGCACATGGGTTGAATCCAACTGTCTTTGTTTCTCCTACTGGTTTTCTCACTGATCATTATTGAAATCTTCATCCCCTGCTGTCCAAACATGCTGTCTGCTTTAACATGATCAGAGAAAATGCTCTAAACCAAAAAACCCCCTGTTACGCTGATAGAAAAAAGAGGATATTCTAGGGGCAGAAATCGAAAAAGAAAAAAAAAGTTGTAGTGAGATAGTAATTGCTGTATTGCAACACAACAATTTCATCAAAATGGCTTTTATTTTTTTAACCACCTGTTTAGATTCCTGGTTCTGGTCTTTCTGTTGGCTCATTCCTGTCTAATTGCCTGTCGTAGAAGCCTATTCAGGTCAAAAATGAACAACATATTTACAGATACCAAGATATTCACAAAAATGATGAACTTGGAATTCAAAACCACAAGCAAAAAAAAGGTAAAAAAATAATAATAAAACTGTGTTTAGTGTTTGGCAGAAGCAGCAAGGTGGGGACTGCGTGTTTTCTAACCTGGCCTGACCTATATTTCATCAGAGCTGGAATGTTTCTTGAGCGGTGTTTGTTCTCATCCCTCAGTGAGCTCACAGTTAGACATAGGCACAAATAGGTGGGACCACAAATTGTTTCTTGAAATCCCAAAAAACCAAGACCCATCTCCCTGAATTATATTAAAACGCATGACACAAATGCTGGATAGCTATGACATGAGTTTGTCAGAACAGTTTAGGGCACCAAATATCAAATGTACCTAATACCAGCATTATGTAAATTGTAAGCATAAAGGTTACACTGAGCATGCAGTTTAGATTTTGATTAACAAATATCTTAACATATTTTGAATCTGATGCATTTTGCTTTACATTTCGATTTAATGTTTGGCTCATTTATCTAATACGTTTTCAACTTAGTAGTAAGTAGTTAGTAAGTAAAATTACTTATAAAAGGTATGAAAGTCACATCGTCAGAATACTCCATCTGCCATCAGACGGTGCATTCTGGGTTATATGAAGTGACGAGAACACTTTTTGCAAGAAGAAAACATACGTGCAGCATACAGTGATATGGAGAGACACAGGGGAGACTGTTGACCCCAAAGTGACTTGTTGAATAAAGTCCCCATTATTTTTTGATGTCTTCGCTTACAAAAGAAGTGTTCCTGTCGCTTCATATTTAAAACCAGATTGCACGTTTGATGGCAGATGGGGGGAGTATTCTGACCACGACTTTCATACTTTTATGGACCTTGACACTGTTATTTACTTGGCAGTCTATGGGACAGTCACAATGCCTCTCGGGGTTTCATCCAAATATCTTAAATTGTGTTCAAAAAGACGGAACAGGGAGCAGTTTTACGGGTGTTGTGGAACACGAGATGGTGGTAAGTGATTTGATGACAAAAATTTTCATTTTGGGGTGGGAGGCTTATCCCCTTTCTATTAACTGGTTTTGCGGTCCAGGGTCACATATGTAAACAATAATTATTTATAAAACATACTTTGGTGTTATTAATAGTCAGCTATTATTTTATTAAATCTAGAAAAAAATGCAACAGTAGTGTGCAGGTACATAGCAAGAGTTTTTTTTTTTTTTGTTAAATGAATTGGTAAAACAATCCTGCCAAAAATTTCTACAAAAAAAGGTCATCTCAAAGTTTATTTCATCAGTACATTTCATTCATAAGTAAAACTTACAAACAAATAAAAAAAGCTTAATACCAAATTTATGGGCAAACAAAAAAGACCATCTTAAACCCAGCTAAAGAACCAGCAGAACTCACTCAGGCTTGTTTAAGATGTTTTTTTGTTTTTTTGTTTGTTTGCAGCAAGGTATTGAAACCTGAACACATTTTATTTTCATTTCCTTCAAAAACCTCTGAAAGTTCCAAACCAAAAAAAAAAAAAAAAAAAAAAAAAAAAAAAAAACAAAAAGTGTAAGAAAATGAAAGTACTAAAGAAAATGTTTTTCCACTCTCACTTTTTCTACAGGGCCTCAATAGTGCAGAGGGGGTGGGAAGGTTTGCAACTCCCCCAAAAATGAGTTGTTTTGAAAGCCCGCTCCTCGCAATTATCTCTCACATCTGTGATAGTTTACCTGCAGTTACTCTAGCGATGTACTGAGGAGTTCATGCAGGCATTATTTCCCAGCCTTATCCAGATCAGATCCCAGAGGGCCTGACTCGCTCGGCAGCTGAGGAAGCACAACCCCTGTTTCAGCAACCCGAGTCTCAGCTATCAATCAGCACCTTTATTAGGTGTAATCCACTCCCTGTCCCTGTGATAGATGAGCAAACACAACCCAGTTAGCGTAATGTGTGTGCATTGCTTGACTGTGTGATGAATATGAGCTATGCAGACATGGCACCCATGAAGTTTCCAAACGATCCTAACTCATATTCCTCGATGCCGGATATTGAATATATTTGTTCAGAAACAGAATGTGTGTTGCAAGGAAAATGAAGATAATTCAGATCAATTAACACACAAAATTGTTCAAATTTCAGTGTCTTCCGGCAGGGGGTGCTGACGATGATACCCATATCAGAAGTGGGGTCCAGTATAGGTGATCTAAGTTGAGCGCTAAAGTTCGACTCGCTATAGCTGCTATTTGGAACAGTAAACAAGATGCCCAAGAACCCACCCTCGTAGTTTCAAACCATGATCATTAAACACAACTGAGGGGTCATAAAAATTAGGACATCAGTCCCTCAGGGAACACCTGCATACCTGACTAGCAGAACGCACCCTTGTACTGAAACGACAGAAGAGGTTGCTGATGGCCCACCTTCCTTTTCCTTTCTTCTTCATCTCACAGTTTCATACACTTTGGTACAGCCCACCGGAGGGAATCGTAGAGCACTTTCGTCCTCTTCACTCTCTGTTTTTTTCACCCCCCCCCCCCCTCTGCTGCCATGCAAATATGACCACATTTTTAACAAAACAGATTCATCATGGCATGTTTGAGCTTCTGACAGCTCAATTTGTTGTCCAGCTTGTTCCAAATTGCCGAGGGCCATTTTTATCGATTGGCCTCCACACCTCCGTTATCTTTGAAAAGCTCCTACGCATTGGAAATAAATCATCGAAGACACTAGCTAGGTATTGATAATGCAACTCTAGGTTAGAGTAATGATAGCAAAATTTAAAAAATGAAAACACTTCTAAACTACACCCCATTTTCAATTTCAAGTTTTGATTAAATATATAGCTCTTTAAAAACACAAAACATAATAGAAGGAAATATCATATATTTTTGGTATGATTATCGGGTTAAACTGCACGAAACAAGTTAAATATTCCATGAACCTATTACTGGGGGACTCGTCTTAATGTTTGTATAATATATTAATTTATAAAATATCCAGCAAAGTAGCTTTATAGTTTGTAATATAATTTCATTTAAAAAAAAGACTAGCTTCAAATTGGGGAAACATCTCTTTTCCATTTTTGTGTGGGTTTTTGTTTTGTGCAAGTTTGCCCTACGTTGTGCTGTGAAATTGTGATTGATGTGATTGTGTGTTGTTTTTTGTTTGAATGTTGTTTGTGTCATTTGGTTTTTGTTGTGTTTGTTTGTTTGTTGTGTTTGGATTGATGTTTTGAATTTTTTGTTGTTTATGATTGATGGGTTTTTTGTGAAGTTGTTTTTTTGTTGTGATGTTTTGTGTGGACTGAATTGAATTTTTTGATTGTTTTTGTTTTGTGTTTTTGTGTTTTTTTGTTTTGATGTTGTTTTTTTGATTTGATTGATTGATGTTTTTTGTTGTTTGTGTTGATTGTTTTGATTTTTGTTGTTTTGATTTGAAGTTGTGTTGTTTTGATTTGTTTGCTTTGTTTGTCTGTTGTTGTTTTTTTTGTTTTTTTGTTTTGTTTTTTTGTTGTGATTTTTGATGTTTTTGTTTTTGTGTTTTTGATTTTGTTTTTGTGTTGATCTTGTTGTGTTTTTGGGATTGTGTTGTTTGTTGATTTTGGGATGGTGTTTGTGTTTTGGTGAAGTTTTTTGTAGGTTTGTTGTGTGTTGTTGTTTGATTTTTGTTTTTGTTTTTTTTGTTTTTTTTGTGTTGATTGTGTTTGTTTTTTTTTTTGATTGTTGTTTTTTTTTTTGTTTTGTTGTTGTTTGTGTTGAGTTGTTTTGTTTGATGTGTTGTTGTGTGAGTTGTTTTGTGTGAGTTTTTGTGTGATTTGTGTTTATTTGTTTTTGTGTGTGTGTCTGTGTTTGTTTTGTTGTGTGTGGTTTTTTTTTTTGTGTTTGTTGTTTGTTTTTGTTGTACTTCTGTGTGTTTGATTTTGATTGTTTTGATTGTTTTTTTGTGTTTTGGTGGTTGGTTTTTGGTGATTGTTGTTTTGTTTTTTGTTTGTTGATTTTTTTGAAGTTGTGTGTTTGTGATGTTGGCTGGTTGTGTTGTTCTTGGAGTATTATTATATTATTAGTAGTATTATTATATTATCTTATTATTATTTGATTAATAATAATTAATTTATATTAATTAATTTATTTATAAACCATAATACTATTGAACTGTAGTATTTACATCATTGTTAATAATTTAATAATCATCTAATAATATAAATACTGGAAAGTATTTAGGAGTTCTTTTAATTGTACACACACACACACACACACCACTAACATATATATCTGCTGCATGAGCGCGGTTATGGGAGTATTCCACGGGTTGAGGATAACCTTGCGGGCTATCTTTCGCCTAGCGGTGCATCTTCCCCTTAAGACCCCAGTGTTACCCACCAAGCCACTTCGGGCGTTCTTTCGGCTTTGGTGGGTAAATCGTACATGGCAAGCCGGTTAGGCTGACCCTTGCTTGCACACTATGGCTGTGTTGCAGGCATACCAGGGCTGACCAGCTAAAGAGATGGATGACGGGAGAAGAGATTAAAAATGATGACATTGCGGAATTGGTAAGATGCCACAGATTTGACACTCCGGGCCACAAAGGAGACCACCAGAGCAATTGTGTGGTCTATGGCAGCCCTAGTGGGAACACTGAAGACATCTGTGATTGACCCTGTCTATCTTAACGATAAAAGGCAGGGTCATTTTCTAATAAGAAGGCTTCGGCCAAGAGGTCCCTGACCGCCTCTGGGGAAGAGCGGTTTCACAACCACCATCACACGGTTACCTGGTCTCTCCTCAGTGCCCTCAGGAGATGGTTCAAGTTAACCCTTGCCACCCCCTTGTGCTTCACGGGCACACCGGTTCCCTCCAGCGAAGTATATCTCTCAGCTTCCGCCCAGAAATGTAGCGGTCCTGAGAGCGTCTAGCCTACCTCCAACTGAAGTCTCTAGATCAAGCAGCAAGATCAGCCTTCCCCCTGCCGGTTCTCCGCTTCAGGGCATCAAGCTAGCAGTTCAAGCAGACCAGAGGCATCGTCTCGAGAGACTGGTTCCCTTAGTACATTATCTGGCAGCTTCTGAAGCTTCTGCCAAATGTGTCTTATGGGTCCTGCACACTGGTAGAAAGAGGGTACAAGATTCAGTTCGGGTCCGTCCGCCTCTATTCAATGGAGTGCTTCCCCACTCCAAGCAGGCTCTGGTAATTGAACAAGAAAGTAGAACACTCTATTAGAGGAAAGAGCCAGCGAGGTGGTCCCTCTTCTCGACAGATAGTCCGGGTTCTACAGCCGTTACTCTCATCATTTCAAAGAAGGATGGTGGTTGCGTCCAATTCTAGGATCTTCAATAGTGAACCGCTCAGTCATGAGACTCAAGTTCAAAATGCTTACGATCAAGCAAGTCACGTCTCAAATCAGTGTCTGAAAGACTGGTTTGTGACTATAGATCTGAAAGATGCTTACTTCCATTTTTCCATCCTTCCTCAACACAGGAAGTTCATAAAGTTTGCTTTCAGGGGCAAAACATATCAATATCGACAGTTCTTCAGTTGGTACGGGCACTCTCACGCCGCACTTTTAACAAAGTGTGTGGATGCTGCTCTGGCACCCCTGCAACTCCAGGGCATCCAATTACATTGACGATTGGTTGATACTAATTCAATCAGAGCAGATAGCGGTTCAGGATGTCTATGGTCAGTCCTCGCGCTCTGCATGAAAGATTTGGGGTTAAGACTAAATGCAAAGAAAAGTGTGCTTTCTCCCATTACAGAGGACCACTTATCTGGGCGTGGTGTGGGATTTGACCAGATGCAGGCACATCTGTCCTCCTGCTCGGATCGAGTTCAATCCTCACGGCAGTCTAAGAGAGTGAGGAGTAAGGCCAGTCACTCACTGTGAAAGCAGTTTCAGAAGCTATTGGGTCTAATGCCGTGGGGGGGGGGGGGGGGGGCGGGGGGGGGGGGGGGCAGCTGTGTCCAATGCCGATACATTTTGGCCTGCTGTACATGAGACCTTTGCAGTGGTGGCTAAGGACCAAAGGGTTTTCCCCAAGGGGCAACCCATTTCGCATGATTAAGGTCACGCGGCAATGTTTCCATGCCTTAGAAAAGTGGAAGAAAACATGGTTTCCTGTCACAAGGTCCCGGTGTTGGGGGCTCCATGTTATCACGTAATGCTACTGATGGACGACGTCGCTGCTCATGGGGCTGGGGGAGCGGTCATGAGTGGTCGCTCCGCCCAAGGACTGTGGGAAGGTCCCCCATCTCACTGGGACATCAACTGCCTGGAGATGGCGGCAGTATTTTATCAAGCATTGAAACAATTTTCCCTCCCGCCGACCTGAGAGGCCATCATGTGCTTGTTGCCGCACAGACAAAACACATCAGTGGGCTCTTATATCACCACCCGGGGGGGTCTGTGCTGTACGCCCCCTGTACCGCAGGCTAGCACGTCTGATCCTTTTGTGTGAGCCCAGGTGGGAACGTGCTCTCCCTGATGGGCATGCTCCACATCCCTGGAGCTGACTGCATCACCTCTTGGAAGCATACTTCCTGCTCAATACAGGGGCAGAGGCCCATGGGGAATGGAAACTCCTTCACCAAGGTGACCGGAGCAGATTGCTGGAAGAAGTTGGTTGAGCCAGGTAGACTTTGTTTGCGCTCTTCGAGAGACCTCACAATGCCCTCTGGTTCTCTCTGACTCATACAGCTCCGCTGGGGGCTGGATGCCCATTGTAGAGATCTTGGCCGACGGCTTCATATGTAAACCTTCCCCCTGACTGCTCTGCTCCGTTGTGAGTTTCTGGAGATAGAGTGCCGCATCGCCTGGGTCCATCGTCTTATGGTGTAGTATCACCATAATCTGGCCGGGTCTTAAATGCGTTGGCCGAACATGGTAGATCTATCTAGAAAGGCGTCTCCATGATAGCTTCCCAGCTTCCTCCTTCATCACAGGCAGGGGACAGAATCTGTCACCACAGTCTCGGAAACCGGCCTGGCAAGCCCCTGTGGGTGATGGCATACCGACCCACCTCTTCATATCCAGATGCTTCCCTCTACCGTAGGAGTTTGTCACTCCCCATTTTTTAAATGACATCACCCCGCCTTCATTCTTCACTGGTGTCAAAGCTGTCAGTCTGACCCAGTCATATTGACTTGTGGGGTGGCCAGTGTTTGTAAGTTCTACATAGAGAGGATTTGCCACAGGGTTATCCTCCTCCCCTTTGAACGTCTGAGAGTTTATGAAGCCTGCATGGTCCGCAGTATATAGGCCCCATACCAGCCCTGGCGGCCGAGGCGCTCAAGAGCCCTCGCCCGTTCCTTGTCCGACAGCTTATCTACTTTACACGGGCCCGAGTCCGCCCCGAGCCCGTCCCCTAATGGTAGTCCAAACAGCGTACTGGGCTGTTTGTCGCTAATTACAATAGCGAGTTTGGTTTGTAATGTCAAAGTGATGTATATTTTGTGTATTTTTCGTTTTATTAAGTTAATTTCATATGATTTAATAGTTAAAAACATTTGGAGCATTTTTTATTTTTTTTGTTCGTTAAATGTACGTTTTTGTTTTTTAAAGTAATGACCAATCGGCCAGCGGCAGACCAGTGAATTGTATCATAGCCTATGGTTTTGATCAATTAAGCCTTCTCCAAATCCTCACAACTTGCCTAAAATAAAATATTATAGATACTGTATTAAACCAGTTCAAGCTCATCACAAAGTTTAGTTTAAATGTTTAACCTATATAAATGTGTGCTATTAGACTCTATATCTACTTGTTTGTGTGTCTAAAGCACTTTCAGGACGCGCCGGCGCGATCACTTGCCTTGGAAACAACTTAAACACAAGATGCAGTACTTTTTGCTCATAAAGGTAAGTAAGATATCACCTCATCGGACACGTAAAAGAGTGCTACTTTTATTTGTGTGCAACATACAATCTCAACAAAGCGTTGTGCTTTTATAAAAATACAGGGGATACCGGATGCGCGCCTTCTCACTGCAATTTTTGGCCAGGAGCGCTTCACAATGATGAACCGAAACTCAGTGAATACTTGCCTCACAGACGTGCTAAATGTATCTATAGAAAGATTAGCAATGACTACGTTACAACAAAATTAATGTCAAAATCCAAAAAACAAAACTATTTGTTCTATATCGGTTTAAAAAAAGGCGTATCCATTGACGGCGTTGGCGGAGTCATACGAGTAGCTGTGCGACAGGGGGCGAGTGCCTTTCATGAAAAAAACATAAATTTTATGAAATAAATACGGTTCACACAGACTCTACTATTTACCGCCAAACACGTGCATCTTGGTAATTACTGTTTGCTGTGGCGTTTGAGACACGCTTTAGCCCATATTTGCGTGCATTTTTGTAGATGGCATGTGCAAAATACTATGGTTAGCATGATTCTACCACCTGCAAATGACCAATTGACTCACGGTTTGCCGTGGGAATCACCTCAAAAACTCCTTCCACAATGCAGCTTTTCCTGAAGCATTTGGGGGAACTTTTTAGTGCGTGTAGACCCCCTCTCCAAATTGCCCTCCTGATGATCTGCATGGTCAAACTGTCACCGGTATAAAAATTGTGTGCATATATTGCGGTCGTAGGCCATGCATAATACTTATACAAGCATTGTTGCATTTACGGTAGTATTCTCTGCACATATGTGGGCACAATAAACAGGAGTGAACAGCTAAATGAGCCCACGTCCGACGGCGCGCGAAGAGCCCAATCTGTAAAACAATTACCACTCTAGTCGACGTGGGCGCTATTGCTAGGCTACACCATCCCCCTGTTTGCTGAGGGACTTGCTTCCAGTAAAGACTGTATTTTCTACTAGCCATCTCTGCCCTAAAGAGAAGCTGGTGACCTGCAGGCCCCGGTCGCTGGCCCGGTACATGTCACGAGTTTGCACACCTGATATGGGGAAAGCTTTTCTTTTACGCCCAGACACGTATTATTCCCCAAATTGTGAATTTCTTCGTTTTTCCCCATCGGCCACGTTGGTTTTCCCCCTCCCCTCCCCCCCCCCCCCCTCGTCCCCCCACATCTCCCTTTCCCCCCCCCCCCCCCACCCCCCTCTCCCTGTTTACATGCACTGTCTCTGCCCTCCTCCATTCGTGACCTGACCCATGACACACAAACTTAATTGTGATTTTGTGTAACGAGTTGCCCTATGAAGGGAGGAAGTTGGATGTTTGTTGGTATGCTACGGTTGTTATAAGAAAGGGCTCTTCCTGCACACACGCAGCCCATCCAGCAGGTGGATAGTGGATCTTCACTACGTACTTCATTACAGGTCGTCTTGGGTTGCCTTGCGCACTAGGTCGGTCAGGTGCGGTTTTACATTCACAGAGTATGGTAGCAGCTCCAAGGCCTTCTCCAAACCAGTGTAATTGAAGGGCGAACACATATTTGCGTCGTTGGATGGTCCACATCTCGTGGAACCTTCTGTTCAGGTTTTTATTGCCTTGACCTCGATTAGCCACGCTTGGACCTCTTCAGGTTCTTCTCAGCCTAATGTGGTGCTGCTGTTCAACATTAGGCAGTATTTGTCAGTTTTGGATGGCGTGGGCATACTCGTTCCTGAAATGTTTCTCAAATGCGATGATGTTTTCACGCAAAAGGGATCATACCATTATTTAAGTGGGTGTTTTAACCATGGTTCCACGAACGGTAAAAAGAATGCTCTGCGGCTCGATTGATGATTTCTTGTCTTTCTGGCTCCCTTGTGTGTTTGAGACCCTTTATTTGCCTAATTAACTTTGCATACCGTCAATTAGCTGTGACAGCTAGGAGAATGTGCTTATTTAGTTGTTTTGTTTGTTTGTGTTTTTTATTCAATCCATGTCATTCTTCTACAGAGTTATAAAAATCACATAGGGTAACAAAGCTTTTACGATGGGCTTCTCTTTTGTCAAAAATAGATTTATAAACTTTACTACAAAACTTCTAGGAGATGTTGGAACATGCTTCCACTTTCCAAAAGCAGTGTATACTAACTGCTAGATACTTTATTTGGAGCTATACAAACTACGACTTAAGGAATATATCCAGACGTGTCAAAAACATGCAGGCGAGTTACACTCATATATACTAGTTGACACTGTGCTTTTACTCACATTTGGAGTCATGGTATATTTGTTCCCTATATATGAATTTCTGGTTTTTGGTTTAATTGTTAACGGAAGTATTATTTTGTGATCGCCCCGAAACAAGATAATAAGAGTATATTTACAAAACCATTCCCACATACTGATAAGAGATGAATTAACTAAAGGGCCTGACACTTTAAAGGCTTTTCATCTAATGTTATGCACGCTCCAATCCTATTGTCCCACAAAACCGTTACATGAACTCAACCAGTTTGAATACAACAGACCCACTTCACACCCCCTGCAACTTCTCCCACTCCCTCGCAGGGTCAGAGACCGACAACAGAGCACCACATTTTGTGAAACGTTATTTTACAACAACCCAAAGAAACACAAAGAAGCTGCGCCATCGTTTATGCACAACAGTTAGTATTTCTTTAATCTGTAGGTTGGCCCAAGGCCTGACCCCCCCACACCTCATTTAACGAAAACGCTGGGGCGACTGCGTTGCCCCGGGGCATGTCTCAGCTCCATTCATGCATTAATTTAAGGAGAGGGTCTGCGGGCATCTCAATACTTACAGCCTTCACACAAATGTGATTGGGCTGACCTTTCTTCTCACAGATTGCGTACGCGAGGATTGCCTGTTATCCAGACTCAAACTTTACATTTGGCCTTTTTTTTTCTTCTTTCAACTCGCGCAGTGAAATACTTTAGAGTATGTTTTTGTTCTCAGATCTTTCACAATTAAAATATCGGCACACTAGCCTTTATTGAAGGCCATCACCTTTCTCTACTACACAGCTAGCCGAAAGATCGAACGGCCAGACGAACAAGGATTCAAATCAGATTCTTAACAAATGACAGGAGAGCTGACGAGCCATGATCCACTGGTGCAAAACAAGAACCAAGAGTTCTCCTAGAGTGCAGGGTGGTAAGTGAAAGAAAAAAATATACCACAGAAACAACATTCTTCATTATAACTGTCCTTGTCTTCTCCACGGCAAATGTTGACATATTTTTGAAGGTTGTCTTAAGTTTGAGATTTTAATTTACAAAAAGGGAAACTCTCTTTGGCAAGTCCTTTATTGTATAAAAGGCTGTGGATGTGTTACTGTAATATAAAGTCTAACAGCCCACATGGGGATGGTTATAATATTAAATTCCACATATGAATCTAACATCTATTTATCCTTTGATAATACATGTATGTACACGTGGAGGACACCTGCATGTGTGGTATTTATATTATACATAATAAAATATACCCAGTACCACATCTCTTAGGTAAATATTATTTATGTATTATATTATTCTGGGTATGGTTTTCAAATTTATAGTTTTAGTTTTATTTGTAGTTTCAATTTATATAAATGCGATTAGCTGGTCATAATTTTATGCCGTTGTTTCTATTCCGGGTTTGTGTATTTTGTATTACTATTTGTGTATTTGTAATTATATAATTGTATAAGAACACACATAGCTCTTATACAATAATATATTTATAGTAATAATTCTATAATAGTAATTTCACACACAGAGTTCTTATATTATTATATATTCATAGTAATAATTGTATAATATTATTCTTTTTCAGAATAGATTCCTATAAGAACTACTATGAGGGTTGTCTTCAATGAGTCAAAAACAGCTCACTTTACTTCTCTCTCCTCATCAGGTTACACTGGCTACCAGTAGCCGCTCGCATCCAATTCAAGGTACTGATGCTTGCCTACAAGACGACCACTGGCACGGCACCAACATACCTAAGCTCATTAGTTCAATCTTATGCGCCCTCCAGAAGTTTGCGCTCTGCAAGTGAACGACGCCTTGTGGTGCCATCCCAAAGAGGTTCAGAATCACTCTCACTGACCTTTTCCTGGACTGCATCCAGCTGGTGGAATGACCTCCCGATCCCAATTCGAAACAGCTGAGTCTTTACATTCATGTTCAAAAAACATTCTAAAGGATCATTTTTTCGAAAACTAAATCTCTAGTTACTTAGCTTCGGTATTTGTGTCTATCATTATACTTAAACTAACAAAAAAAAAAAAAAAAAAAAAAAAACACCCGGCTACGTGTGCCAATGTATATTCGACTAAACTGAGATTGCACAATGGCACGTGTACAAGTTGTTGTTCTCTGTTGTTGATCTGATTGGCTTATATTGCTTCTCATTGTACGCTCCGCTTTGGATAAAAGTGTCTCGCTAAAATGATAGAAATGTATGTAAATGTACTTACAGAAAGATGGTTGTGCGCATTTAGAGTTTTGAGAAAATTGCCGTTGTTTACTATCCAGTACCATACTACAAGGCTATTAGCAGAGTTGTTGTCAAAGGAAGCAAAATAAGTTAATATGCCAAACCTAGAGCCTGATTTTTGCTTCTTCTCTTTTCATTCTCTTGAAGTTTTCTCCCTTATTGGAATGGGAAAGCTCCCTGCTTAGATTAGCATGCTTAGGCTCCGCCTCAATTTAAAGCGTTAAACTACGTCTTGACCTAGTAACATGTACTCTATCTTAGCTAACAGAGGAGATTCACCTCTAACAACACAACAGATGGGCATCATCAGGGATCAACTAATGCTTCCATGTATTTGATTTGCCCCTTTTTTCTCCACCATTAGTCGAGTTTAATAAAGTTCTTTAATACTTCCTTAGATCACTATATCAATCTTTCTGATATGGATGTTGGCCATCTGGCAAATGTTCAAGTGAAAGGAGATAAGAATGCGCTAGGGATGATAGGATGACTCAGTTTCACCGTCCATCAGCCATCACCAGGCTGTATTGTGGTTATGGGAACGAGACGACACGAGGCAGAGTGAGATCCCATGATTCTGAAAAAACAATCAAACCTGCACTTTGCTTCCAAAAGTAAAAGTTAGGTGTTTCATAGAACCATCGTGGTACTTGTGTTGGACTCAAAAATACAAACATTCATGCCAGATTAGCTGGACAACCTATTTGGTGGATTTTGACAGCTGCCTTTACACGAATAGTGAGTTTTCTCTGGGAAATCTCTTTGTTCTAACAGAACACAGCTGACTAGCATTGTGTTTATTTAAATTATCCCAATCATGAACAAATCTCACACAGTAGGAGTTCACGTGAAAAAATATCTGCAATACTTGAAACAACAACCACAATTGGTTCAAAGGGATCAGCTTGCAATCCCAACAAATGACGTGTTTTGCATAACATATAAGACAACCAACAACTTTATCTTATTTTTAATGTTCAAGTTACGAAAGTACGATCATGCAGGATTCAGGAATGCAGGAGGGTGATAAATCTATATCCAGATTTAACACTTTTTTTTTGGAACCTTCTCTTTAAAAAGAACTGTTTTTAAAAAAATTTTTTTTACCCTTCCTCCATTCCAAACCCAAAGGAACCCATAGTTTTCCTAGTTTCTGCTCTGTCAATACGAGTTATAGTCCTTGATGACAGGGGGCGGTGTACTTGAAAGCCCCAAAAAAACTTTTTTTCACCCTTGGATTTTCATAGAACAACACCACTGAATGGTTGGCTAGGTTCGGATTTGCCAATCCTAGCGGCCCTCCCCCTGGTCATACAGGTATGAATTAGCTAACAGCGTGGATCACCTACCATTCAGATTTTTGCCTTCAGAGCGCGAGTGGTGTGAACTCATTTCTTCTCGCCAACGCCTTTCTGACCTGACTGGAGCTGTTCACTGGTTGTCTGGTGTTGCAGGCCACCATAACAGATGGTGTACCGTGTTTGATTTTCAGCGATTTCAGATGGGTGATTAAACTAAAAGAGCGTTCTTCTCATCACATACGGCTCCGCGTCGTTTTAGATCGTTTCTGTCCGTGTTACTCTTGGTTGCGGTCATTACTTGTCCCTCTGGTCGATGGCCATGAATCGTGGCCTTCAGTTGTCTGAGCATGGCCAACACGCTGAAGCTGCGTTCGTGGACGACTCATGCATTCATTGCGGATGTATGAGCATGGCTTCGCTGCGATCCTTCCTCTCTTTCCCTCCACGGGGAACAGAGCGGCACCCTCATCTCTAACCATAACCGATGTCGGATCACAATATCGGGGGATGGGCTCTCTCCTTGAGGATGAAGATTTGGCGGGGCTGTCCCCCTCTGGAGTTGTCGTCACCCCGCTGAATCAGACCTCGTTAGTTTATGGCCATGCTTTCCGGGCAGCTCGTGAGTATCTGGCTGGAGGTGAAACAAACTGCCCAGCACCCCCCAAGTCTTTGCGGCTGGTTGATTTTTGGTTCTTGGCGTGGGGCACGGCCTCACAACCCGCGGCATGCTCCAATGCCTTTTTTCCCAAAGGTGAGAAGCTGACGAAGTCGTGGACGGCCCCTTTTTTGGGCCAGAAGACGCTCATCTCCCTCCTCTGTACTCACTACCCTCGATGGATGGGTGGCTAGGGTATACTAGGTGGACAGAGCAGCCGAGTGCACCGTGCTCGCAATATGCCACTACTGGGAAGAATTGTCCGCGTCTCCCGTCCAAAAGCCTGTAAGCTGATGGCGCTCTCACAGCCAAAGCTTAAAGTGCTGTGGGCCAGGCCGCCTCTGCATTGCATACACTTACTTTCATGTCTCGATTCTTCCTCAACACAGGGCCGTTCCTATGGTTTGTGTTCAAGGTCGGCATGCACAGTACAGGGTACCGTACAGGGCAGTACAGGGTATACCCAGGGGCTGTCCCTTAGAACTTCCATAAGGGCTGTCCCCTTAGAACAAGTGTCCTGGACCCGCCTCCAGTATGGGTAAGGGTGCTACATGCTACAGCAGGCAGCCTTGGGGCTCTGGACAGGGCCTCGACTGCTTTGGCACATCATTCAGGTTTTACACTGAGGAGCCTAAAACATGTCCCTGGCAACCAGCGATGGTTCGAAGATGTGGCATTGTGACATAACGTCTCCGTTCCCTCCTGGCTTTGCAGCAGTTCCAGCCATTGCTGCAAGAACAAGCAGGTGTTGGTCCATTGTCTCGTACATCAAACTGGCAGGGTGGTCTACGGATCACCGTCGCATGTCTCGCTCTCACGACAGCTCCCCGGTCCTCCAGAAAATGGTGACTCCATCCCTAGACAATCTGGCTGATCTGGAGTCAATTCGGGGAAAGCCTCATCAACAAGTTATTTGGTGACGACCCCCTATGTCATCACAACATACTCGTAGTAACCGACAGACAGGGAACGTCTCAGTTACGTATGTAGCCCTTGTTCCCTGATGGAGGGAACGGAGACGTTATGTCACCATGCCACATTCTTCGAACCATCGCTGGTTGCCAGGGACATGTTTTTAGGCTCCTCAGTGTAAAAACCTGAATGACGTGAATGCACTTTTGTCACCTATTTTACCAGTATGCACAGGGAGTGGCTCAGGTATGCAAAATCCACTAGCCAAAATTCATTGGGCATTTTCTCTGAAAGTCAGAGTGGATTGGGGGCTCTCAAATAAACCTCCTATGTCATTCACAAATATAATGTCTCCATTCCCTTCATCAGGGAACAAGGGCAAAGAACAACCCAAGGGAGACATTTTGGAGAATATTTATGATACTCATCTTCCTTACAATAAAAGTGGATGGATCCAGCTCCAAACAGGACAAAAACGGTGCATGGTGCCATATTCCAGTTCTTTTGACACCATATGAGAGGTTGAGAGGTGAAGAAATTGAAAACCTTAAAAAAAATGTTCCTTGACCCACCTGGTCACCATTACAATTCCACTATACTGGAAAAGAACATCTTGGAACGTTCTCGCTAAATAGCTTTTTTTGTGTGTCCAAACCATGTGTGTGTGTACCATGATGACATAATTTTTATTTTTAGATGAACTCTTCCTTAAATATTGCGTAAAGTATAGTCATCCAAAAATAATGCATTTTACTTTAAGTAGAAACAACAGACACCCTGCAAGGCTGTGTGGTGCCACGGTAAAAATATTTACCCCAAATGTATAGCGGAAAGAAAATGAATCTTATCTTTGTGTCTCTGTGACAGTTGTTACCCTGCTAGGCCTGTATTTGGCAGGATATTCATAGTTTTATCAGAGGAAACACTTGCAAGATGGCAAGGGCTTTGTTCTTTCATCAACCTCTTTTAATTAAATCTACCCATCTTCAGGCATTTCCAGTGATCTTAGCAAATAAAAACCGAAAGTGAGCACACCTAATTAAAGAAAGTCACTGTTAAAACAGCCCGTCAAGACTGTGCAAGCGTTTGCAGACACACCGGCTGAAAGGATGGCGGTTTTCTTTCCTGGGGCGTGTCAAAACTGCAGAATTTTCCCTCTTTCTCCCTCTATCTCTCTCTCGCAGTCAGTTCATGCTAAAATTAATGTGTCATTAGCGAATTACACAGGTGCCAGAATGAGTTTATCATCTTCAGTATGTAATCTTGCCCTGTAACCGGAGGTGCTGCTTATAAAAACGTCCTATCTCTTAAGCCAAATGAGAACGCCACACTGATAGGAGATTACCCTGCTCTGGTGCAGGCTGCTGCTGCTGCCCCCCAGGCTAGGAACTGAGTTATGACATGCTCGTTTCCTTAATCTTTATGCAACCCTAACGAGGATACACACAGGGCCAAACAAAGGGAGGTGGAGGGAGGTAAACAGTGCATCTGTAAGTGATGCTGCGGCTGTTGTTAAGCGGAAAACTTGGCTTATTGTGTTGCATTCGTGTCAGGAACATAGCGATTATTGCCCTGATGAATCGGTATCAATATCTCCATGATGTCTGTCATGGGTAAGTAAGAGTCTGACTGGGTGAAAGGTTATATCTATAGGCCGAGCATATATAAATCACCTCAGAATCCAGAACTAATGGCAAGCCATTCAAATTTGGAAATGTAGTAGTGTTGCCCATGCATTTTGATTGACTGTTCTTTGCTCTGTTGTAATTGTCAGATGGGCATCCATAGCTTGAGAAGGTCAATCTGATCTTAGACTAATGAACCTGTCAACATGCCCAGTTCATCATGGACCTGTGCAGAGTGTTGCTATGCTGTTAAAGCCTTTTGCCATTTATAGGAAGCTCATGCTCACAACAAAATCCAGACTGTCAAAAATAGTGCAGAGCTGTGTATAGCACAACATTTCAAGCCGATTAACTACAATTAAAAAAGAAAATGTATTTTGGGTATGGTTCACTCATATCGATATGTCATAATTGTTCAACTTTGATGATAATTTAGATTCTGCTATACTAAAACCACACTAATGACTTTCTACTTTAGTTTAAATGTCTCATATGGATTTCATTAATAAATAAATTTGCTATTAGATCTTTTTCAGGAAGATTTTCTATGATTAGTACTGTCAAAACTCACTTTGAAAAACTGTGAGGGACAAACAAGACACTCATGTGTTTCATTAAAGAGAGCAGAAGCTACTTTTTTCACCCACATTAATTTTTACTTTTGTAAACCAATAATGCATTTCTGGATTGGTGTTGAAGAAGGGGAATTTAAACTTTACTGTGCTTGTACATAAGACCAAAAAAAAAAAAAAATTAGATTGAAAATGGCATTGGTAATGTATTTCAAGTTTGATTCTGATTGGTCCCAGTCCACAACATTCTGAAATCTGTTGTTCCCTGATAATGAGTATCTGAAGCATTGCTTCTTCCGTATCTTGCATATCACACACCACTGACTCACTCTCTGTTGTTTCATACAAACTCAGCTCCTGCCATCTTGGATCTCTGTTTATAGTTTGTAAGTAATTGCGTCATAAAATGGATTTGGACAACTTCAGTTTTAATAGTACTAATATTGTAGTAGTGTTCATATTTTTTGCCAGGATGATTGTTTTTTACATTGTAATGGGGTTATACCATTATAAAATAGGTTAGATTATAAAACAGTTTCACCTAAAAAAAAAATTATATTTCCTTGTATTTATTAATGTGGTGAAAAGCAAAAAATTTCATTAGGTCACAAATTAAAAGTCACAATGAATTTTTGTAACAATTGAACTGTCCAGCAATTATTTATTTAAATTATGATTAAGATTGAAAGAGATAGTCCACCCAAAAATGCAAATACTGTCATTAATTACTCACCTCTTCATGTTGTTCCAAACCTGTAAAGACCCTTGTTCCATCCTCAGAATGCAAATTATCATTTTTTTTTTTTTTTTTAAATCAGAAAGCTTTCTGACCTCCTGCATAGAAGCAATGTACGCCACATCTAATGCCAAAAAGGGTAGTAAGAACATTGTTGAAATAGTCCCTTGTGACATCAGAGGAAACTGACACAGAAGAGAGGCATTGTTGAATAAAATCCTCCTTTTTTTTTTTCTTTGTGCACAAAAAAAAACAGTATTCTCGTAGCTGCATTAAATTACAGTTGAACCACTGAACCTGTCACATGAACTATTTTATGACGTCCTTACTACCTTTCTAAGCTGAACGTGGTCAGTTGCATTGCTGTCTATGCAAGTTCAGAAAACTCTTGTATTTCATAAAAAAATATCTTAATTTGTGTTCCAAAGATGAACAAAACTGGCATAAGGGTGAGTAACTTATTGACAGAATTTAAGTTTTTGAGTGAACTATCCCTTTAAAGATGAATTTTAATGTAACAAATAGTTTGCGTTTATCGCTTTAAAAATTGCTGTATTATTAGTATTATTATCCCAAATGTTGCGTTCAGTTTGTTGGGTCATTTTATTGGGTTATTTTCAATACTTTTACCCAGGTGTTGTTTCTTCTGTCTTTCTTTTTTTTTTTTTTCTTCAAGTACTGGGTTCAGCCTGTGGGGTCATTTTATTGGGTTATTTTTTAATATTCTTACCCAGGTGCTGGGTTATTTATTTATGTTGTTTTTTTTTTTTTTTTTTACCCAAATGCTGGGTTCAACTTGTTGGGTCATTATTATTGTTTATATATTATATATCTATAATATATATATATATATATATATATAATATATATATATATATATAATATATATATATATATATATATATATTACCCAGGTGCTGGGTAGTTTTCTGTTAACAAATAAAAAGTTGTTGGGTCATTTTTAAGGCTGGGTTATTTTTTTCTACCCAACGCTGGGTTAAGTCTGTCCCCGACAAAAACAACCCAGCGCGCTGGTAACAGTCAGAGCCTGGGCTTTTTGTGTCCTCTGCAGGAGAGAGTGGTTCTTAGCGCCGCCAATTTGGTGCACTTCTTCAGCAAGAAAAAAAAGGTTTTGTATAAATTATGTTTTATTATAAAGTCTATGCTGTAAATTTATTATTTTATGCAATGCAACCTAAGGATGAGATGTCAGTCAACTGTGTCAGCAGTGGTTGTTTTCGCATGAGGGAAACGCCTTTTGCATTGCATAACATAACGTTAAATAGATTTTATTCGTTAATAAACTAAGCTTAATTTAATGTGTATTAAAATATGTTCTCTAATTTTAGTACTGTTTTTGGGGGCAGGTTTTGAAGTCAGTCACAGCATTTCTCAGCTACGAGTGAAATGCGAGGCCACGGACTGATGTCCAGCTGAATAACAAATAACCTCTGAAAAATAACCCAGCATGTGTTTCTGTCCAATATTTACTCAGTGCTGGGTGCCAATAACCCAAGTTGGGTTGTTTTTAACCCAGCATTTTTTAGAGTGTACTTCAACTAAAACATTCTCTCAAACATTTATAGCTACATATACTGTACTGTACTAATATATATATATATATATATATATCTATAGATATATATACTGTTTGCACATGAACTTAATGGTTCTACAGTTGAGAGGTCAGAAAACTTCTTGATGCTTCAGACGTGCTGTAGCGTGCCAATGATGTGCGATATACGTTCTTTGCTGGTCACTCAGTTATACCAACCACAAAATTCTTGACAGCAAGCACCTGTAGCATGCAATGAAGCTTCCGCCCCCCAAAAAGAACCAGAGCAACATGAAGACCAGCCTGAAATCAGACATCAGAATCAACTTGAGAGGGGACAGCAGTCGTAGCGAACTGTGCAGCCCTGCCCCTCCCCTCCCCTCACCCCCCGTTCAACCATGCTAATGGAGCAGTGCAGTGGTCTGCTGCCCGGTCCACTTCCCCTTGCTTCCTGGTTAACGCACAGATTGTTCATTACCGTGTTTACTATGCAGAGATAACACGCTCAGAGCTAGATATCAATACAGAGAGTGAAAGGTCGATTATGAGCAGCATTTAAAAAGGGCGTCACTCACACAAGCAATGCATTAGGTAAAGGTCCCGGATATAATGGATTGTCGAGCGAGTGCCCTTGGTAGGGTTTCCGCTGAATAAAAGCATGCAGATCGCCGCCACTGGTGCCCCCAGACCGATCCGTGAGCCACACTGTTAGTACACAGACCAGTAGCTATGACTTTTAAAACTGGATTTATACAAAATACAAGAGATGGACAAAGCTGTGGTGAATTAAAATTTGCATCCCACAGCTATTTGAGGTGATGATCCGAATCATTTTTCAACTTGACAGCCCCATGATCTCCTCTTTTAAGGTCGCAAATGTAAAAATTTTCCAGTGTTTTCTACAAAGGGCCCTGTGGAAACCAAATGAATGGTTAAACAAGATTTTAATATCAGAAAAGATGTCATTTTCAATTAAATAATAAATGTTTATCATATTAATAATTTATTTGAATTGTAATAATAATATTGCCCTGTGAAATGTGATTATTTTTTTTCAGAGAAATTTGTTCTCTGTTTTAATTATTTTGCATTCTGTGATATAATTTTATTACCAAAAATTATGACTGCAGAATTAATCATTTAATGACTCATTTACAATGCACCTCAAATGTTACTATTTATTTATTTATTTGCATACAAAGTGCTACACAACATATGTTTAAAAATGTTTACATTTAAACATAGGTTTTAAATAAAATTCTATTATTATTTTCTTTGAGAAGTGCAATTCTACTGTACAATACTAATATATGTCATAACCTCAAGTTAAACAGAAGTTTTTGTGTTTATCTAATGATAGTTTTATTAAGATGCAATGGCAAAGTGAATTTTTCAGAGCAAACTCTGTGTGCTTAAATGTGTAGTAGATGAAACTATCCACCACTCATTCAGACAGAGGCATGAAAAACTGGGAGACTTCATATTCAAAATAGCTGTCTTTTTGCAGTTTAATATTCACAGACCATAGTCTATAATCACAATTTAATAACGTTGTTACCAGCCTCACTTTTAATTTATTCATCCAAATTTTGCAGCGAATCATGATATATTCCATTTATATGTGATGTGGTTTCCTCAATTCCGTCCTTGTTTTCTGCATCATGGAAATCATAGGGCCCTATACAGTACATATATCGTGTAAAGATGAATGGTGTGATATTAAGAGTTTATTTGATTATGAATGAAGGCTGTTGGCTTTGGGCATAAGCAAAGAGCAGAACTCATCATTAATGAAGAGGGGCCACTAATGCCAAGCTGCTGGAGCCCCAGGGCCTGCTGGGAATGGGTCGGCCCATTAACTAAAGCCCTAAGGCTAACAACACCAGACCAAAAGCGCTCTCCATAACCTACATGTGCTAACCCACTCCTCATACTCTCACACATATCTTCACTTCCACTTTCAGACCTCCGTCCGCCTAAGCGGACGAGACCCGAGGGGGTTAAATGTTGACCAGAGTTGGGACTCACTTAGTGTCAAGGTGTATTGTATTCTATCTGTCAAACTCATTTGGATGATTGTGTCCTGTCCACACTGCTCTGCCTGACATGGCCCATTCCGGGTTTGCGAGAGTGCCTGAAACCCCGAGCAGCAATCAAAAAAAAAAAAAAAGCACCTTCCTTCTTTCTGACACCATTCACAGTAAGAAAAAAGTTGAGTTAGTTAGAGCATAGTAATCCCATAATTGATGTCAGATATGCGCTTGCCCTTTGAGAGGAAGCAAGTGCTTCTCCTCGAGGGTTGAGCGACGATACTGAATAAAAGGGGGAAATGAAAGGAGGGAGTTGAGTAGAAGCTGAGCTGTAACAGTATCCATCTGAAAGAGCATTGTGTCAGAAAATTCGCTATCCAACCTAGCTGACACAGACATGCTTAAGGCTATTAATGCTTCAAGCCTGTGACCTGAGTAAAAAAGCAAGCACAAAACTGCTGACCTGATAGAAATTCCGACAGACTTTGGTCCAGCTTGTCCAAAAAGTCCACGTAAAAACTAAATGATTGTGGGGGCATCATCGGGGGGAATCCCACTATGGACAGTCCTATACCTCATACAATACTATCTTATTTTAAGATTGTGAATAATACACCAAAAAATTTCATAAATCTATTTATTATTTTATAAATTAGAAAAAACATTGTTTGAAAATGAATCAATTTAGCCTAGAAAAAAAAAAGTTGACTTTATTTTTAAAAAGCTTACTAAAAAGTTAATTTAAGAGTGCCGAAAACCCCCTTAGCTGTTATAATTTCACTGTAAATGAATCATTTTTTTAATCGATTTTTTATAAAACGGTTATTCCATATATGTAGCAAGGTTTCACAATAAAAACAAAGCAAATTAAATGTAATGATATAATAAAAACCATTATTCTTCCACCAAATCAATGTAGTTCCTCCTTAGAAATGGTTGTGGTTAGAAGCACAAGCAACACACAGACGTAAACAAAGGTGTATGTTTGTAGAGTAATTGTACAACAGCTTTGAATGCGGCTCGCCAGTCAGAATCAACAGGACAGGAAATATCGTTTTTATAAACCCAAGTTTTATTTCATCTCATTCAGGCACATTATCTTTATGATGAAAACAACACACAGAGTATTTTTGAGGCCCTGGCAACATTACAAAGCTACAAAACCTGTAAAACATTTACACATATTTAGGTAATTCATTGCTTTAATGGATAACTGTGACAGGAAAGTACAAGGGGAGATTGTCCAGAAGATTATAGAGATGAAATGGTCTAATTCATTATCCTGACAGCTGAAGATTCAAACTTCCCTTTTAACACGGCACATGTAAATTTTTTTCCAGAATGCAAACACATTTTAAAAGGGGTTCTTGAAATCCAATTAAATCAGATACAAGATTACCAAATTACCATTTTTATTAACCTGCAGGTTCAGCAGTTTTGTGATTTAAAAATTCCTCCTAGGAAGACTATTAAAAACAGCCTCACCATGAATGTGGAGACAAGGGTCATTTAAAGAGCAGGGAAAAAAAAACATATGTGACTTCACATTTTCTTTTCAATTCATTATCCACCTCCCTCTTTAGTTCCATGTTCTCCTGGAAGCATAGCAAATGAGACGGATTAGAGTTTAATGAAAGCACTGAGGGACCAAGCAAAGAGCAGAAGTGAAGGAAAGCAATGTGGGCCATCTTAGGGGCAGAGCTTAGAAATGGAGCCTGAAATATACCCCACCACTGAAACCCACCGATTTACATGGTGGACGTTCCTCCTTTTCTCAAATGGAATTTGAACATTTCAGACTTACATACCCTCAGCAATCTCCTTCTCTTTCACCTGTAAGTCTGTCTGAGGAGACGGAAAGAAAATATATATCAAAAGGACATTAACCTTTACCACCCATTCAAAGATGGGACCTCAATTAACAGAAGTAAATAATCCTTGTAATTACCCCTTGGCCATACTCAGCTGGCATAAAACCTACTAAATGGACCGTCACAACATAAAATTGGTATCTAATTAAAAAAAAAGAGAAAGAGAGATAGAGAGAGACTGCGATGAAGACTAATCCACATACTGTAGCTCTTCTTGTGACCAAAGTAAAATCTATTGATATTTAGATGTAATATAGGGGAGGCCGGGGCAAGTTGTCACATGCCAGAGCAAGGCGTGTGTATTACTATTAAGCTTATTCATTTAAATTTTTTCATTCAGTAAGTTTAATCGTATATTAGTTGGCCAAAAAACGTTGGTTTTATATAATGGTTTTGTACTCAACTTGTAAATGTTCTGCAGTTTCCTAAAATGTTTTGTATTTGCTTTAATGTTATAATTTTGCTGGAAAAAAATTAAGAAATAAATGAAAAGGCTATTAATGTCAGGTTATACTGCGATAAACTTGCCTCCTAGTGTGACAACATATTTATTTATTTATTTATTTATTTAGTTAGTTAGTTAGTTAGTTAGTTATTAGCCAACATTTTGATGTACATTATGTGTATAACTATAGTTCATTCACAAAAAACAAAAAAACAAACAAACAAAAAAACCTTAGAAAAATAGTCACTAGACTTAAAAGTGTGACAGCTACACCTGGTCTTCCAAACACTGTTAAAAAAATAAAATAAAAATAAAGAAGCACTTCATCAAGTCAGAAATATTATTTAATATGACTAAATCAAGCTGACAGTTTTGAGTTACACTAATGAAATGAAAGACGTGTTTAAAGGTCAAGTTAGAAATAGCTTGTTAAGTTAACAATAACAACACATCTACAAAAACAATTTATATAAATTCAAGTTATAGCAAAAATAAGTTTTATTTATTTTAGGGAGATATTGTGGGGCCCTGAAATCAATGATAAGTCACTGAAAAACAGAATTCAGTGCAATAAGAGAGAAAAAAAAAGGTTCACAAAGCCTGTTCACAATTTCTGTTCATTTGTGGGTCTTAGTTGATGATCATATACATCAGCATTACCCACTTCATCACCGTCAAACGATGACTATAAAGAGAGTTAGAGAGAGGGGCTTTGACACAATTCTCGGAGTCTGCGGAGGACTCTAAATTCAAAGCTTATGCAAATATGTTTGCGGTATTCAATCGAAGACTATTTGAGCTACGGCAATTCACATGGAGATTGAGGATAAATGTTTGCATCTTGTCCTCAGACAGTAATACATTCATTTCCCTTCATTATTTGTAAGAATCACTGGCAATATCCTTCTGAAATAAGCATGACATTAAAGGCCCAGTGGAAAATCAGGATGGAACAAAAACCGTCTTTAATTTAGTTGGTGCCAGAAGGCAAAGAGTAAGGATGAACCAAACGGAGAGATCCTAAAGTTAAAACTTTCTTCCCAAAATGTGCCTCTTTCCCCAGGAACGTGAACTTAATAAAGTAGATCATACTCTGTGAATTTATAATACACAAAATGTAACCACAAACTGATTTGATGCAGATGCTTTGAATTGAGTCCCCTTAACCTAAACAATGTTGCCAGATATTGTTAATTCACCAACAAACATGAATGTGGTACATTTCTGTCCAACCACCAGGAAAGAGCTTCAGATGGCTTCAAAGTTGCCAGTAACGTTGGAAGTGTGACTTTCATGAACAGCAAACTTTATTTTCTCTCATGTTTCTCTGTTCTCTCTCTCTCTGTCTCTTTCCCTCTCTCACTTTTTGTTTTTTTTTATCTGCTCTGATATTAACAGTTTGCTTGTGGCAAATGGAGCTAATGTGGATTGGTATTTTCATTATAAGTCACCCCAAAGCCATGCTCAGCTGTATCTGTGGTTTCCAAATTGAGCTGTAAATTTTGAGAGCATTGACAACCGTGCCCCAGGCTTACATCAGAATACTACAAGATGACTACGACAGTTTTCCGTCTCCGTAATTCGAGTCGCACCGTATATCAGGTCAAGCCAGAACACCGTCCGCTAGAACACAGCAGAGCATGGGACAATTCCAGACATAACACTCTTTAAGTATCCCGGGTCCCCACCGCAGAGAATAATGAATGAACCTATTTAGACTGGATTTACTGCCACTTTAAAACCTGATTGCTGCGAATTCAGAATAATTCATAAGACTTTTAGTGCTGTTCATCATGTAGCCTAGGCTGTTTCATTGTGAATGGATGCTTTCTTTGTAGTTTATCAAATAAACTCCTTATCTGCCAGTGGAATATGCAATCTCAATGCATATGTATCAGTTCTGGCTTTAATTAAGGCGCATGTTACCACAGTAGCAAAATGTAATCTTCACTTCACCAAAAAAAAAAGTCCGGAACCATATGAGAGGGAATGAGATGAAGTTGAAAACATACCTATTTAGCAAACAGCAACAACAAACAATAAATAAAATAAATAAACGTTGCAAAACTCAGATTTAAAAATTACAGATTCCCTGTAGCTCTCCCTCTCCCCTAATATATATATATAATATAATTAAATTGGTTTGGAATAAAACTAATTATAATAATATAAAATGCCCCCCAAAAAGCATGAATTTACAAGGTAGATAGAGTGTGTGTGTGTGTGTGTGTGTGTGTGTGTGTGTATATATATATATATATATATATATATATATATATCTATATATATATATATATATATATATATATATATATATATATATATATATATGAATAGTTTTAATAGAATTTAGTCATTTTCATTTAAATTAATAGTTTTATACAGAAAGAATTCACTAAATTGATAAAAAGTAAAAGTAACACATTTTTAATCTTGCTGAAAACAAATTTATTTTAAATAACTGCTGTACTAATAATAATAATTAATAATTAATAATTATAAATGCTATCTGAGCACCAAATCAGCGTATTCAAATGATTTCTGAAGGGATCATGTTACAAAATTGTAATGAATGTTAAAAATTCAGATTTGCTATGAAAAGAATTAAATATGTTTTAAAACATAAAACATTATAAATTATTTATTAATAAATAATCATTAATTTAAATTTTTTAAATAGTAATAATATTTCACAGTAGCACTGTTTTTACTTTATTTTTTGATTAAATAAATAAGTATAGGAGACTTATTTCAATACCACTAGAAAATCTTACTGACCCCAAACTTTTGAATTGTCAGCCTGGTCTCATGTTTATACGTAGGTAATAATATGTAAAACATAAAATCACAAAAAATTCAATTTATTACAAACTTACAAATTATAAACATACAAACTATAAAAACATACAAATCACTCCGTGTCTTTAGCTGAAAAACGTCAAAATATTTACAAGTCTAAATATTTATGTATATTTTGTATCATTAAGATATCAATGCATTTTTATCATTTTATCAATAAGTGATTTGGTTTTTTAAGCCCCACAACCTACCCCCAAACCTAAACCTACCCATTTTATACTGAATATGCATTTTTTATCAATAAGCGATTTAGATTTTAGACCGACCCCTTAACCTATACTAAAACCTAAACCTACCAATTTTTTACAGCAAATATGCATTTTTTATCATTTTATTAATAAGGCAAGTTTAGTTTTTAGACCCCTTAACCTACCCTCAATTCTTAACCTACCCATTTTATAGCGATTAAAAAACGCAAATTGACCAAAATATGCAGGAAAATAACCATTTTAGTAACAATATAGCATTAAAATATTTTTTTAGTCACTAATCCCATTCCTACCTTTATAAACCTAAACAGAACTATTTCGTACAGTTACGAAAAAACATGACAGACAGATAAATGCAATTACAATCATTTATTCATTGCAAAAATGTAAAAAGCAGTACCAAAAGTAATCCATATGACGATGCGTTGCAGCCCCAGTCCTCTCTGGCAGTAGGTTTGTGTAAGGTGCAAAGCGGAATTTATGTTGTTAATCGCTAAAAAATATTATCCAGATTATTTTCCCTATCCACTCCGTGAACTCATGAAGGCGTGCGCTCATCATTCAAACACACCTCACCAGAAACACGCCATGTCACCAATCTGTGACGAATGCAATACTGAGAGCCAATGAACATTCGATTATCCTGCCATAAAACCTATCGTTTGAAACGGCAACATATGAATTTGTACAGAGCTTGTCAGTCAGCATGGCCTTTGCTGTTTATGGTCTGGCCTCACTGCCTCGCTTGTTCTCTCATGGAGAATGAAGATCGCAGAATAAAGGCTTGGATTTGGGTCTTTTTCTTGCAGTCGCATTCGATTCGTGGAAGATTTGGATTACAGCACATCACAAAAAACAAATTGTTTCATTTTTCTAATTATGTTTATACATTTTTGGGTGTATTTTAATGTTTCACCAGCCATTGCACTCACACAAATCAGAACAACACCAAACCCCCAAAACTTTTGTGGCCAATGGCAAACAAAGGTATACATTCCATGACAAAAGTCGTTAACAGAGTGGCAGAACAAATTTTATATTTATTTTAAGGTTTAAAAGTGATGTCTGTTTAACATTAGATAAACAGGCGTATTCATTGGAAAACAGCAGCTGGCAGCAGAAATTACAACAAAATGAAATGTTATCACTTCATATTAAGTAAACAAGTGGACAATTTAATAATGCAATTGAAAACAAGGTAATTGATATGACAACTAATAATAAAAGTAATGCTGCGATTTCAATATTCATAAGCATTCATTTTTAGGGATCATCATAATACATCAGTTTTGTACGTTTAAGTGTTGAAAATGCATAAGTATTTGTACGTTTAGATGCTTTATGAAATATGTCGATATTGTACGTTTTAGTGCCTGTAAAACGTAATAATAACAAGTAAATCAATTTTTATAGAACGACATTTTTACGTAAAATATATACGAATTATCATGAGATCACTGTTTCAATGTGTGTAGTTTAAAACCTCTACTCTACTGTAAGACAAAAACAACCGAGCAAATAAAACACTTGTGCTTTTTTCCAGTCATGACAAAAGACAGAGTTGTGTCTTTAATTTATCGCTGAATTTAAGTGGAAACAGTGATCAGCAGCTGATCAAAGCCTGTTTCAGGGCTCTAAAAACACAGCTGGGCTGAACAGAAAGCAACAGGGCACATGGAGCCCCAGCCTCCACCCAAACACCGCAGCCGTGGCTTCTCGGCATGGTTTAGTCAATGTCTTATCTTAGCACATGGGAATAACAGTACATGGTACTACAACAAGCAGAGCGTTTATTTGCAGAGCCCCACACAGCTGTGACCATGAAGGGCATTAAACTCCACTTTTATGACTGAACTAATTTTGTGGTTTGCGCTATTTGTATTTTTAGAAGACAGTGGTTTTGTACAGAACACACAAAGAGGACAAGTACCAAAACGCAAAGAACTGCATAAGCCATGAACTGAATTTCTCATTGTAATGATGTGAGAACATAATGTTAGTTAAGTGAAGTATGGATAATACAAATGCAACTATTAACTGCAGCTTGTAGATGTTTTCTACATTTATATCCCTGACTCTGAAAAAACAGCTCTCTCTCAAAACCCTGCTTATTTTTTTATTTACTATATTATTATTATTAAGATTTAGAACCACACTTGATCTGTGTTGTGTATGTAATGACCCCAGAATATGAGGACTGAGGTGCCACAATGCATCTGCACCAACAGCACTGTAGTGACAGACCACTGGCTGGCACATAAATTCAGCGACAACTTATATGAACACCACTCACACACACATCCTTCAGGTCCCTGACTCTGATCTGTCCAGGTACGGTTAGGGATTAAAGGGCACGGACTCCTACGTGAGAAAGAATTAGGACGGAAGAATTAAAATTGTGCACATATACTGTAGGATGAAATCAGCCAACATTTGCATATTGTTATAGCCCTTTAAAATATTAAGCACTGAAAATGACAGCTTAAATGTGCATAAATAATGAATTTGTGTAATTTACATATATGGATACTATTGTATTGGACATGTTCATATACCATAGCATTGCACAATATATTTTGTAATTTTTCTGAAAGTTTATGAACATGCTGCTACAGCTCAAATCATGTAGTGTGTATGCAAGCATCTGTGGTGGAAATGGCAATAGTATTATATATTTTAAATATTTTTATTCTTATTAATTAGAAAAAATTAAAAAATATACATAAACCAAAATCTATCACTCTTATCGATACACTGAGCTTCTTCGACAAGACACTTCTGGAAATTAATTCCGCTGTGATATAAGCGTCTATTATACTGCATGTTATTGCATTAAATAAAAATGTGTAATCTTTTAAATGACTGTTAAATGCAAATTGTTGAACTTTACAGTTTTTTTAATGTTTTTTCTTTTTTAGATTTACAATTTTTTGTCTTTACATATACTTCACAGTTACTCTAACGTCTCTGATACAGTATATTTTTCAAGTGTATTGCCGAATGTACTGACAAACATAGATTTAAACTAAAATATATTTTGATGTACTTTCAATTGAAACTTTTTTATGTTGCTACTATTTCAGTTTTATGCATGATTACAGCTTGTAATGAAGTTTTCACACATTTTTACTGTGCATTCAAAAAATATTAACTGTAAATCTACCACTGAATGGACAACACCACCGTTTAGAAATAAAAGTTAATTGGACATAATGACAAAGTGGCATTTTATAACCTCAGGTGTTTTTTATTTTGTTTGTTGTTTGTATATTTTACTCCATAGTATACTATCCCTCCTATATTTACATTATCTGCAAATACACTTGAACATGAAAAAAACACCAATAAATTTTGTTTTTGTTTTTGGGGCTGATTTCGGATTAATGGAATTAAAATGATATGATATATGATTTCATGACTCTCATCTATAAACTTAAGAAGCATCCTGTGAGTTCTCTAATCGACCATCCTGCTGGTGCAAGCCTTTCAGACAGCATGCAAGAGGTCCCCACGCAGCGTTAGTAAGAATGCTTTGGCTCGTAAAGAGCCGCGTCTTCCTCTCACCATCATGCCTCTACCACCCTTTCATCCGCAGTTGGCAAAACATGCAAGTGCAATAATGGCCGCGATGAACTTTTCGATGAACTGCTTTTCAGTAAACATTAGCCGCAGCTCAGAGTGCAGGAACGTGTCTGACTGTCTGTTTAAAACTGGAGAGAAGCCCCTGCTGAGACACCGGCGTATGTTCGGACTGTGTGTTTTATTTGGTCTACTGACGGAGAGGTGAAGTGATGAACATGGGGGAAGGACTGGAGGGGAACACCACCCACACCCAGACAAACTCACATGGCCACTAAATTCCAGTCACAGTCATTGTTTTACAACATCACTCCGAGGTCGTGAAACAAAGATATGCCCCGGGTGGTGGATGTGCGTGTGGTGCGTAATTTGTGTGTGGTTTGGTTTTAATGGTTCTTCTCCCTCAACCAAACCCACCAAAAATCCTGCCTGCAATAATAAAGTGCAGCGCTCTGGCACCAACAAACTAATTTCTCCCTCGTTTCTAACGCTACAAACCATAGGCAATTGTTATTAGTTCGCCATCGGTTTCACTTGAATGCCTGAGAGCAATTACAGGCTCTGGCTATTGAATCCGCTTCCCCAGGACCTTCCCCCCATGCAGGAACCCAAATGAGTTTCAGCCTGAGGTGGGGAGGAGTGGAGAGATGGAGGAAGAGGGGCACAGGGGTTAAATAAGAGGAGTTAAACTAGCAAATCCCGAACAGACTGCGGTCGGAACAATGGCTGGCTGCCGTAACTGATGTAAATTGAATCAACTATCCCAACTTATCATTCAGTCCAGTAGCTTCGTTAGCTTCGAATATCCACCAGTAACCTCGTGACTCTCCTCTAGTCAGACTGCAATCATTTACCGGCGGAAGGTCTTAGCGACACAAATTGCATCAGACTGCTTAATTAGCTAAGCCAATGCACTTAAACGGATAGAAATGACCTTCCTTTGCTTTCTTCTTCTTTGCAGTTTTGTTCTCTTTATTTTGCAACCATCCAAAACTGTGTACAAAATGATAGGATTCAAATACAATTGCTCTGTTTCACTGCTACCGTGTCACTATGTTTCTCAAAGATAAGCAATAGTATATATTTTAAAAAAGCATATTTCATATATATATATATATAAGTGCATAGCTATTGTCATTACTATCTCCTATTTTAGTTAAATCCTCCTTTTATATAATACCGATACAATATTTTTTACTTTATCCACTAATGCAGGTTTAGTAAATTTTTTATGATGATGGGAATGTGAGGTAAAAGGATATGATTAAAGTTGACAATACGACACTTATTAATGCAACAATAGATTTCGGTCACAATAGTTACAATACTGTTTTAATAAGAAGATTGTTATTTAAAAACCAAATCACATAATTATAAATATTTCTAAAGGATCATGTAACACTGAATACTGAAAAATTCAGTCTTTGCCATCGCAGAATAAATTACAATTTTTAACTTATTAAAATAGTAAACAGTTATTTAAAATTGCAATATTGACAATACTGCATCTATTGCTTTTTATGTATAAAGCTGTTAACTGGAATATGCAATGTAAAACTATTGAAATCCATTGGAAGTTGATTTTTCCTGTATTTGCATTTAAATGGTGCTGCCTTTGCAGTGTGTTCCAAATTGTTAATTCCATGATGGCTGGAATGTTGCCTTATGGTAAATTCAATTTGATAGCACGACATTTTACGTAAAATATATACGAATTATCATGAGATCACGTTCAATGGTGTTAATTAAACCTCTACTCTACTGTAAGACCCAAAACAACCAAGCAAATAAAACCAATTGTGCTTATTTTCAGGCATGACAAAAGACAGAGTGATTTGTCTTATTTATGCCTGAATTTTTAAGTGGAAACAGTGGAATCAGCAGGTGATCAAAGGCTGTTTCAGGGCTTAAAAAACACAGCTGGGTCTGACAGACAAGCAACAGGGCCCATGGAGCCCCAGCCTCCCCCCAAAACACCGCAGCCGTGGCTTCTCGGCAATGGTTTAGCTCAATGGTCTTAGCTTAGCAAAATGGGGGAATTACAGTACATGGCTACACATAGCAGAGCGTTATTTGGGATGAGCCCCCACACAGCTGTGGACCCTGAGGGCATTAAACTCCACTTTTTATGAACTGAACTAAATTTTGTGGTTTGCGCCGATTTTGTTTTTAGAAAGACAGTGGTTTGTACAGAACACACAAAGAGGACAAGTACCAAACGCAAAGAATGCATAAGCCATGAACTGAATTTCCATTGTAATGATGTGAGAACATAATGGTAGGTAAGTGAAGTATGGATACTACAAAATGCACCAATAACTGCAGCTTGTAGCATGTTTCTACATTTTATCTCCCTGATGGACTATTTAAAAAAAGCTTCTCTCTCAAACCCTGCTTATTTTTTTATTCTATTTATTTTAGATTTAGGAAACCACATTGGACTGTGTTGTGATTAAGGAACCCCGAATATGAGGGCTGAGGGACCACAAGCATCTGCACCAACAGCACTGTAGTGAAGACAACTGGCTGGGCCACATAACTTCACAACAACTTATATGAACATCCACTCATCACACACATCCTTAGGTCCCGACTCTGATCTGTCAGGTACGGTTAGGGCTATAAAGGGCACAGATCTATCCTGAGAAAGAATTAGGACGGGAGAAAAAATTGTGCGCACAATACTGTAGGGATGAAATCAGCCAACATTTGCACTATTTTATAGCCCTTAAAATGAAAGCACTGAATAATGACAGCTTAAATAGTGCATACCGATAGAAATTATGTGTTTTTTACAGTATTATGGTCTTACTATTGATGGAACGGTTCATATACCCTGTTCGATTGCACAGATATTTAGTTTTTTTGTATTTTTCTGAAAGTAGACATTTCGCTACATCATCAAATCATGTAGTTGTTATGAAAGCATTTGTGGTGGGGGGAAATGGCAATATTTATTATGAATTTTAAATATTTTTATCTTATTTAATTAGAGCTAATTAAAAAAAACTATCATAACCGACGAAGTCGATACACTGCTTCGACAAGCACTTCTGGAAATAATTCCGCTGTGAAAAGGTCGATAACTGCATGTTAAGTTGCCATTAATAAAAATGTGTATAGTTTTAAATGGACTGTAAATGCAAATTGTTGGACTTTACAGTTTTTTACTTTTTATTTTATTTAATTTTTGTCTTACATAGACGTTCACAGTTACTCTAAGGTCTCTGATTACAGGTATATTTTCAAAGTGTATCTGCCGAATGTATGACAAACAGAGATTTAAACGAAAAATAGATTTTGATGTATTTTTAATTGAAACTTTTAGTTGTTATTGCCGTTAGCATGATTACAGGATTTGTAATGAAGCGTTTTCACATTTATAATGTGCATTCAAAAAATATTAAATTAAAGCTAACACTGAAGGCACACCACAGTTTCAAATAAGTTAATTGTGAACCCCCCCCCATTTATGGACAAAGTGCATTTCTTCCTCAGGGGTTTTTTATTTTGTTGTTGTTTGTTTATTTAGCTAAGTATTACCTTATATTACATTTTGCAAATAACAACGTTTAACATGAAAAAAACACCAATAAAATTTTGTTTTGTTTTTGCTATTCGGATAATGGAATTAAAAGGATATGATATTATGATTTCAGGAATCTCTCTATAAACTTAAGAAAGCATCCTTGTGAGTTACCATCTGCTGGTGCAGCTTTCCAGACAGATAAGAGGTCACCACCAGCATTTAGTAAGAATGCTTTGCTAGTGAAAGGCCTCGTCTCACCAACCATCATGCCTCTAACACCCTTCATCAGCAGTTGTCAAAACATGCAGGGCAATAATGGCCGCGATGACTTTGCGTGTAACTGCTTTCAGTAAACATTAGCCGCAGCTCAGAGTGCAGGACGTGTCTGGACTGTCTGTTATTCAAAACTGAGAGAAGGCCCCTATGAACACATGGCTTTCGTGAGTGTGGTTTTCATTGTCACATGACTGAGAGGTGGAAGGTGATGGACATGGGGGAATGGACGGAGGGGAACACCACACAAACACAGACAAACTCAATGGCACTAGAAATTCAGTCACAGTCATGTTACAAATCACTCGAGGTCGTGGAAAAACAAAGAGAAGCCCTAGGGGGGTGTGTGGATGTGCGTGTGTGGTATTTGTGTGTGTGTGTTAATGTTCCTAAAAAACCAAAACCCACCAAAATCCTGCCTGCAATTAAAAGTGCAGCGCTCGGGCACCACAACTAATTCTCCTCGGTTTCTACAGCTACAACCAGTAGGGCAATTGTTATTAGTTCCTCCATCGGGTTTCAATTGAATGCCTGAGACGCAATTAAGGCTCTGGCTGATTGAATCTGCCCCCCGGACCTTCCCATGCGGAACCAAATGACGTCAGCCTGAGGTGGGGAGGCAGCTGGAGAGATGGAGGCAAGAGGGGGCACAGGGGGGGTTAAATAAGAGGGTTAAACTAGCAAAGCCCAAACAGAACTGCGGTCGGAACAATGGCTGGCTGCTATACTGATGTAAATTGAATCAACTATCCCAACTATTATTCAGTCCAGTAGCTTCGTTAGGCTCGAAATTCCAACAGTAACCTCGTGAACCTCCTCTTATCAACGGAATCGTACGGCGGAAGGTCTTAGCGATACAAAATTGCATAGGGACTTGCTTAAGTACCCAATGCATGCAGCTTAAAGGATAGAAATGACCCCTTTGCTTTCATTCTTGAAGTTTTGTTCTCTTTATTTGCAACCATCCAAAACTGTGTACACAATGATAGGATTCAAATACAATGCCATCTGTTTCACGGCACCTCACTGGTTGCTAAAGATAAGCATATTTAAATATATTTAAAGCTCATATTTACTTTATATATATATATATATAGCACATAACACATTTATTTATATTATTATATATATGCATATATAATGCTATCATGATATCTCCGTGTGTTTAGCGTAAATGTTATATGATACAAATATTATTTTACTTTATCCACGTAATGGGTTAGTACATTTTGTATGATGATGGATGCTGATGATAAAATGAATTGATGATTAAAGGTTGACAATAAAGACCATTATAATGCACAATAGATTCTGTCACATATTTAGCATATACTGTTTAATCAGAAGAATTGGTTATTTAAAAACAAATCAGATATTAGAAATATTTCTAAAGGACATGTAAACAATGAAGACTGAAAAATTCAGCTTTGCCATCGAGGATAAAATTACATTTGAACTGTATCTAAAATAGTAGACAGTTATTTAAAATTGCAATATTGCATACTGCATCTGTACTTTTTTTATGTATAAGCTGTTAACTGGAATGCCAATGTAAAACTATTGAAATCCATTGGAAGTTGATTTTTTCCTGTATTTGCATTGCTGGTGCTGCCCTTGCAGTGTGTTCCAAATTGTTAATTTCCATGATGGCTGGAACATGTTGCTCTTTATGAGGAAACTGCCTATAGGCAGCAGGCAGCTCACTAGATATTAGAACACAACTAATTATTATTAAAAACAGGCCGCATAGCATCCTCCAATATTTCAGTGCATTAAATAACCTCTGAATGAGTTTATTTTTGTCTCAAATTTGTCTACTAAGACAGAGAGAGATGTATTGGACAGATTCATTGTAGAAACATCACATAGCCAACTGCTTTTATTTAAATGACGAGCCAAACAGCCACTCATCCACATCACAGGATAAGCTCCTTTCCATCGGATTCAAGTAATGATTAACATTTTTTTCCCCCAAAAGTGGGGAGGACAGATGAGAGACAAAGCGTGCTCACTTTTAAGGAGACACTTGAAAGACAGAAGGAGGGAAAGTTTTAAAAGGGTGTCAGTGGATAAGAACTAGAGGAATTAAACCCTAAAAAGAGAGTTTTAGTGGGAAGACCTGGAGATTTCACTTGCTTAGTGGAAGTGGAAGAGGATGAGTCTAGGTGCCAACCTCTTATTCAAAGACAGCCGCCAAGATGATGAAGACACAGTCCTGAGGAACGTCAAAAGCGCAAGTACTGAGCTGACAGAGAATATTATTTACTTTGATAAAGTTGGCTCAGCAATAATCAAATGGCTGGACATTTTGATAAGTCACTTCACTGTCTTTTGATATATAAAATATGAGTTACATAAGAAAACTATTCATTAATCGGTATTTGTGTCTTGTTTTCCAGTAAATATATAAATAATGTTCTTTATTCATTAAACACACACACACACACACACACACAAAATTGCGTATGATATTAAGACTCTCCCTCAGACAACATATCTTGAACAAATGGCATTTTTTGTATGTTTGTTGTTTTTATATTTAAGAATAAATCTATGGATGACCTTTGCTGTAAAAAAAATAAATAAATAATAATAATAATAATAATAATAATAATAATAATAATAATAATAATAATAATAATAAAAGGTGACTTATTTTTTAAGATTTTATCTTAAAACTTTATTTATCATAATTCAAAGATTATTTCTCAGAATTTTAACTTTATATCTTAAAATATGACTTTCCACAGTGTGATTAGTTTTACCTTTTACGTTTTATATAATAATAATAATAATAATAATAATAATAATAATAAAAGGTGACCTTATTTCTTAAAATTTTATCTTAAAACTTTATTCATCATAATTGTAACTTTATATCTTAAAGATGACTGCCACAGTGTGTTTTAAATAGTTCTTACCATTTTATGTTTTAAATAATAATAATAATAATAATAATAATAATACTAATAAATAATAAAATAAAAATAAAATAATCTAGTTTATAATAACTTTTTACAGCCTTTTTTACTTAACGTATCTGCTGTAAACCTACAGCCCTTGCTGTTTGTCTATAAGAACTCAAGCATCAGAATGTTTACCCCAGTCTCCATTGGGCAAAGCACATGGCAATGACAGCTAAAGAGAAGCATTTCTCCTCCTCCTCAAGTGGACTCCAATCAATGGGAGCAGAGACCGCTTCAGTAGCCCCTGCCCTCTCCTTTCTCTTATAATTATACCCCTCTGGATTCACTGAGTACCAGCTAGCCCTGTGCTATTTGCGGTAATTAGTCCAGAATGTAAACTGTCAACATGCAAACCAACCCAAGCCTACCACCCTTCCTCCAGCCAACTCCCTCCTCCCCTCAACACAACAACACGCACCTTACCTTAGCTGCTGGAGAACATTAACTTTCTTTCCCTTCTTCTTTTCTCTCTTCTGTCTCTCCTTTGGCTACTCATGTCAAATCTAGGTCTCTCGACAACAAAATCTTAATAATTAACTGGCAAAATTTAACATGATTGCTTGTGACACACCTACTCTGGTAAGTATTGCTTTGAGGCCATTTGCTAATGAAATTAATGCATTACGTTGCCCTAACAAATTAGCATAACTCATGCAAATGGCCCACATTTTAGACCCACTTGCGAAGATGGAAAAAGACAAGGGGAAAAAAAATAAGAAAAAGCAATGTCAACAAAATGCTGGGAAATTAAAATGCCAGCACGGAATGAAGAAAATGGCATTAGCAGAATTGCAAGTGGTATTTTTTTATTTAGCCAGAATGGGCCTACATAGTTCTTCATTGTAACCACCGGTGAGCACAGTAATGTAATGCTTTAAGATAGTGTTATGAGCACCGATACATATTCATCAGTACAGTCATTGATGATCTACCTGCGCATCTCTTTCCGAGCAGCAATTTAAAGACCCGCCATTAATACAGACATTTAAAAAGGTTATCTTTAGACGATGCATTTGACGTGATCTTGAGAGGACAGGCGCCAATGAAAACATCCATCAGTTAGTGAGAAGTAATAGCTGCCTCCTGTGCCACAGACACTGTTCCACTACCGGTCACAGTGTTACTGTCTGTCCGCCCGCCATGATTTTCCAACACACTGCCTGTGTTGTTTATAATATTTGATGACATTGCCCAAACCCTGGGACACAAATGAGGGATGCTTAGCAAGTGGATTTTTGTCTTTGGGTGTGTGGGGCCATGTATTTTCCGCATGTGGGTGGCCTCTGATGTCATAGCAAGTGTGGTTACCAACACGAAATCTCCTTGCAATGTGGGGTCCATTATCAAAATAGTATAAAATAAACTTGCTAAATTATATTCTACAATACCTGCTGGAACACAAATAGGAAGGACATTTAGAAAGGAAATGCTGGTTCCTATCATGAAAACTCTAGATGGCGCAGGCTGATGGGTTCTTAACATAACTGATGATATTCACAGCTTAAACAACTTGGCACAAGCTGATTGGTTCATGTAGCATACGCAGCCAATGAGCTTGCTGCCTTTACATTTACAATGGCTGGTTAGTATCCCACTTGAGAATTTTGCAGTGCACTTTCAGAGTTCCTCTTAAACCCTCCACCTTCCCCAGCTCCATCTGTCATAAGGGCACTATTGTGCTACTAGTGCCGAAGCGTAGGCAGTATGTCTTAAATACTCACAGCACCATATTGCCATATGCAATTGGCAGTAGCAAGTTCCTGTACTTGCTTGCCGCAGCAGAAAAAAATATACAACTACAGCAATAACAGCAGCGTAGGCAGATTCTATTCCCCAAGACCAAATTACTTAACATTGTCATATCATAGAAAGTTGTCATGATATTAACTGTTTTGGTTTAGAATATGGAAAGTCAATGGAACCCAAAACTTTTAAGATCAAAAAGAACAGAAAGGTAGCTTTTAGTTGATTCATATGACCAAATCAAAATATTAAGCAACTTCAACTTCAAATGTTGTGGGACACAAAACCTTAAAGGTGATCTGATATTTGACCATCTGACATTTTATGTTACCATATTGAGGCATGCAATGATCAATGTCTTTTTTGATTGTTAAATAGTCTATATAAAGGGTATAAAGAATCACATTAATTTCACCATTACTTTCATATCCTTTTTTGAGTTTTTGTCATTATAAAAAACTGCTTAGACCATTTTGTCAAAACATATTTTGTGTTCCACAGAAGAAGGACCAACCAAAGGGTTGAATAAATGATAACTGAAATTCTCAGTTTGGGACAGAACATTCCTTTCACGAAACCCAACAGAAAGCAGTAAGTTTTCTGTGTAAGTGCAAACGATTCAATTCAAGGGAAGTCACGACCATAGTACGTTTAGCATGTGTTTGTTGTTTTTTACACATCATAAAAACAAGAGCACTGTGCACACGAGTGCACAGAATGACATATTTCATAAGAGCGTGTCGGTAAGAGGTGTTGTTGCGCGGGCAGGTGAGGAAATCATAGGGGATAAGTTGCCGTTTAAACAGGATTTTAAACGGGCTGGCATGGATTGGCGAGCTGGAGCTGTGCTCACTCAAGAGAGACAGAAGCGCCGCTACCATTCCCACTAAAATTGTTTTCCTCAGCGTCCTCAGCTTCCATCGGTCGCCCTAAGGTCACCGTGGTAACAAAAGCTGAAAATGACTCCCATTTAAACGGTATTGGGTTGCATTACCATGGTCAGGTGGGAGAGTCTGGAAGCCATTATGGAGGTTGGCAGAGGCCACTTGGTGCTGCAAGGCGCAAAACTAGACAAAAATAAGAAAAGGCTAAGGAGAGAGCTTGAGTCTATATGATCACTCAGGCTGCATGTATACTGCCCAAGAAGCTAGATTTACATCTGTTCTGGGAAATGGTACAAAATATTTGGATGGATCATGTTGTCCTATTGGGTCTGATAAAAAAGCACCAAAAAGTAACCTTTTAATGCACTCGTCCTTTAATGCTGTGGAATCACAAACAGATAAAGAGGTTTAAATCGTTATAATCAGATGATGCCCTCAATACTAAAGCCTGGCAGCTGACATATCCCGACAGGGAAAAATGGGAATAATCAATTTTAATTTATACTACTACACTACAGAGCAGTCAAGACGTAGATACACTGGCTTTTTAAATAGATAAAATTGGGCTCAAATAGAATACCACTGATTCTCAATACAACAGTACCATGCCATTATTCATTATCCATTATGAACACATATTATTCTGTTAATATGTCATTAACAGAAATGTATTTCATCTGTCCATTTCTTTTTTCCTTCAACAATTATGACATTAAATTATCTCTCTCTCCTTAAAAAACTCTAAAACATAATACTTTATATCAATTAACATGTATAAGAAATTCAAAGAAAAGTGAAATATAAATAAAGTATCTGTTATAATTAAACACGTTACTCTGCTCTGGCTGACAGAACAGATTTGTTAATAAGTTTAAAATCAAAATCATTAAAAAATATATCTTTTATAAATGTTTTGCTTAACTTTGATTATAATACCAGATGAAAACTTAAAAAATCATCCTTCATCTTGAAGGTCCACTTTTCGCATTTCATACGCATTGATACATTTATTTATATCTTATATTGTATGTATTAATTATGCTGGGAGGTGTTCTTTCTTTTTTCTTTCTTTCTTGCTTGTTTGCAGCCTGTTTTGCCCCATGCTCAAGAATCCATTTTAAGTCATTTAAGATTATTCTACAGCAAATGTGGTCTCCTGTAGCTCAATAAAAGACCTAAAAAGACAGAAAAAAGATTGAAGATGAAGGAATATGAAATGAAACAGGAACTAAAAGGGGGTAGGGAATGCTTAGGTGTGGGAAAAGTACTAAAAACAGCCTATAAGCATTTAAAAAGAAGAGGATTTGATATCAAGACCACAGTTTCAAATGAGAACTATTAAAAGACTGAAAAATCCAGAAGATTGTAGTGAAAATGAGTATAAAGAAAGTCAAAAGAAAATATAAATCAGACTGTTTATTCTCCTCACGATCATATGTAAAGTTGAGATTGTATGAATACACAGCAAACACCTAAACGCAGGGAGGACGGTTGAATGCGCGCACGTCTAAGCGGAGAGAGCTGACCCCCTGTGTGATGCCACATCAACATCCACCATTTCACACAAATGAGCTCCCCCGCGCCGGGCAAGATGGCCACACGAATTAGCATCGGGAACACATCGGGGATTGAAAGCGTGCTAAATTTGAGCTCACAGACTGAATATGGATTGGGATATTATGTTGTCCATCTCCCATGCCAAATATTATGACCGTTTTAATTTTTCCCACAGTGGGTGTCTTGGCATATTATTAATGTAATAAAAAACAGGCTTTTATATTCATCGACCGAACCAAAACGACATGGGGAGAGAGATAAAGAGTGAGAGAGAGAGAACTGAGAGAGAGGGTTACCACGTCCTGAGAGGGAGATGATTGACTCATTAGTAGTATTTTGTGTTCTGGATCCTTGGGCTTCTATCTGTTCCAGGAGCTGATGTTCTTCTCATGAGTTAATTAATTACTATCTGCTGCAAGAGGGCATCAACCTATTACACATACACACACACTTACACAATCACAGACATACACTAGAGGTTTGGGAGTTTATAGTGTAGAGTTTGCGCTCCATCAGAACTGCTTTCCAGTAATGTTGTATGAACCCCGCCAATGAGAAGGAACAGTGCATCTGCTATCCTTTCACTATCAAAAGTGCCATATTAGGAAAAAAATATAAAACAATTCTGCACTGTAGGTTTGCCTTAACAGTGAGCACGACAGAGCATGACAAAGACCAACGCAACCAGGGGTAAGCTGCAAAATTATTTCTCTTCATTTCAAACTTTTAGAAAGAAACAAATTGCAAACAGTTTGGTTAACTAAAGCTAAAACTAAAATTATTATTGAAATAAAATAAAATCCTGAAATAAAATAAAAATATTAGACAAAAAATAACTTGAAGTTAAAGCACTAGAACTGAAAATGAAAAAAAGCTAAATAGAAAATAAATAAAAAAATTATGAAGACAAAAGCATATAATAATTACTACATTAAACATAAAATTTAATGAAAACTGAAAGCATAAACCTATTTAAAAATCTTAATAAATACTATAGTATTAATAATAACAACTATAGCGCATACACTTACCTCAGCGTTGCAAACGCTACATCTGAGTCTCTCCTTTCGTCCAAGACCCTAAACAAAAACACAAAATATGTATGATGTTTATTACATTGTACTAAATTTAGTACGCTAAATTACAGAGTAAAATACTCATTCGCATTTCATCTTTAAACAGATATTTTTGCCCAAGCTTATTGCCTTACTGTAATTTGTTTAAAAACTGTATTATGATTTGCACTTCTGATTGGATGCTAACTGTATTTTATTGGCTTTGTGACACAATGGCTTTGTGAATAGGTTTAATGTTATAAATTTATGTTAAATGATGACAGAATTTTCAACTTTGAAAAAACTTTTTAAGAATAAAAAAAAAGTATATATCCCAGTTGATGATAAATTTTTTTAGGTTACCATAGAAAACATTTTACAGTGTGTAAAATAGATTTAGTAATCCTTCAGTAGCTGTTAAAGATGTTTATTTAAAAAAGATGAGCACTAATAGAACAACAGATGTTCTCAATGGTGAACGGCCACTTTTCATAATCAACACGTTATGTATCATGCATTTGATATAGCTCAGCTATTCCATATATGATAATTAAGTGTGCTTGGTTCATAAAATGGGGTACAACTAGAATTAATTATCTAAATAATTAAGGAGCCCATCGTACAAATATTACACATTAGCAATTAGCCTATTTTCTCCCAGTGGATGCTGGTCTCCGTAATGGAAAGATGTAGAGAGTGGGGGAACACAGTTGCTAAATCCAGAGCTTATATGCATGACATGTGGGAGCTCATTTTGAAAGATGTTAATGGCATATAATTATAGAACAGTGCTATTAAGCCATGTGATTTTACAAGAGGCCTGGTGCCCCTGGCGCTATGGCCTGATTGCTAAGAGTGTTTGGCTAATGAATGGAAATGCATGTCTGTTTGCAATGATGGGAATTATCAAACCATGAGAGAGAGAGCGGGAGAGAGAGAGAAATGGTATCTAAACTCAACCACTTAAAATTACTTTCAAACTGCACACAGAACCCACTTAACTGCACTCATATGTCACACACAAGAAACAGGCAAGTCCTTGAATAGCAATGTTACACATTAACCTTATTGGGTTTGAGAATAAATCGGACACAAATCTGCAACAAATTGCCTTATAATGCCTCATATACTATATCTTTCTGCATTATAACTCAAAATAAATCCAGCCTACCGTATCACATTTAATTAGCAAATTATATATATACTGACGTAATAAAAAAACATATCTATTGTTATTAATATTAGATTTCAGTTAGATTTACTTGATTATCCATTTATCCCTTTTTTTAGAAAAATCATGTTAAAATGTGAGTCTCAAACAAGATAAATCAAGGCTTTAGAGGGATTATATACATGTGCATCTCTCAATCATCATATTACACCGCATAATACAGTATTTTTTTAAAGTACTACAGAGCTTTGATTATAAAATTACACATTTAAATATAATTTTACTAATATATCTGGAGATACAGAGTGACAACTCATATGCATTTTATGTAAGTAATAATCCAAACTTACATAAAGACCACACAAATAAAAAAAAATTAACACCATCTTACAAAAAGCACAAAAAAATAAAAAAACAAAAAAAATACATCCTCAGTTTGGGCTTGAGTTTGTTCCATATTCTCACTATATTTGTAGTCTTGACAAAAAACACATGCAAACTTATATATATATATATATATATAATATATATATTATATATATATATATATATATATATATATATATATATATATATATATATATATATATACAGGGTTAATGATGTACCCAAATATAACAGCTTTTATCACAAAGAAGTAGTCTTTTTTTCTTAAAGCCACATTTCAACCTGCACTGTGAACAGTCTGAATGCAGCTAGTTGTTAGTATTTTAAAGACTCTCTGTAAACCATAATCATATCTACTTTCTCCTGTCATTTGCTCCACAACTCTTAGGGTTATTTCATATGGATTAGATTACATATTTGGAAAGCGTATTATTTTTTTCTGTGCAAGATCATTTCCATTAACTGCAATAGACTGAAACCAGATGGCAGGCTTTCATAAAAAAAAAAAAAAAAAAAAATAGAAAACATATTTATGTGTGTATATGGAGCGGGTGATTGCGGTGGTTTTGACATGAGCTCTGTGCGGAGCAGTAATAGATGACATTGTCCTTGATCTGTGATATCTCAATAGCCACTTTCTCCCACTGTTCTCTCTCTCTTTCTCATGGGGCAAGCGCTGTGAGTAACAACGGGCCCTGTTCTGTTTCTGGGCTGGTCTGACGCGGTCGTTCCGATTCCTCTTATGCCCTTGTACACCACTGAGGGCCTCATCTTACCAGAAATGCCCTCTGCCTAATGAGGGTCAAAGGTCAGCGAGCGGTGTGCCTTGAGGGGGCAGGATCTCCCAGGCACACTCAGTCACTGACTCTGGCCCTATATTTAAATCAAGCCTCAGGCTCCCGGCTTCCTCTCTCAAAGGCCATTCTCTTAACTAGTTCCCGCTCGCTAATTAGTTTTTGTGCCATGTTATTTGTCTCTCTGAGCTTGAACAGAGGAAGAGGGCAGTGTTAAAGATTGCTGTCCTGAAAAGCCTCTTCTCTGCCTTGTCACAGACAATAAGCACAGCTGGCATTGCTACAAACCAGACAGTATTTGAAGTATATATTAGCCAGGAAGAGAAAATGAATTATGAGCATTTTGTTTTCTTCGGCCACTGAAGTTGCACTGTAAATGCTCTTCCTGAAATTAGATAAGGACCTGGAATTTGCCTTTGTTCTCTTTTCTTTCCCTTTTTTTACCTAAGCTGCTTTTAAGAGTAGTATCGTTCCCAGCCGCCGAGCGTAAAGCACTCATGAGTCAAACGGTTATTGGATTACATTTTCTGGCTTCATAAAATGTAGTTAAGAGGCACTTTAGGCGTATGTGCCTGACCTTCTTTCAGGGAGATGGCAATCAGACAAGAAGTGACAGGTCGATCACTGATTTCAGCTCCACTGTCAGAGGCACACCGTCTCGCCACGTCTCCTCTCCTCTTTCCTTCTTTCCTCTCCTTCCATTTAAAAGAAGTGTGAGTCATTGTGCGTTTGTGTGTGTGTGTTTTAAGAACAGGGTCTACTGTCCCAGTAACTGCTCTTTTTGAGAGAGTAAAAATATCATCAAACAAGAATGCAGTATTTATCATCATACAGCCATCTACCAATTATATCAGAGGAAAAAAACATTGTCTATACAGCGAGGCGAAGTCTGAGGCCAAATTGAGATTTAAAATCTAATTTTAGCCTGACAATAAATAGCAAGTTTAAGAATTTGTAATGATGAAAAATGAATAAGAAGGATTTAGTTTTCTGCTCCAGACTTTTATTTTTATTTTTTATTACTATTATGTTTATTTGTACACACAATCAGAAGTTCTTACTTCCAATGAAGCACAAGATGCTTTTTGGATCATTCTTAAATTATGCTTAAGTTCTATTGTCATTAAAGAAAAAGAAACACCAAATACTAAGAAATTCTAGATTATTGTTCATTTTTCGTTTATCTAACTGGAATATCAGAATGTTTTGTGGAATTTAGTTGCAAAAATAAACACTTCACTTCACTGTATTACTGTACAAATGCATTACGTGCATAACTTGTTTTTATATTTATTTTCATCTCTTAGGAATGCATTGCTTTATAGTATATTAAATGTTTTATAAACATGAAAATATCTGCACTACTATTTTATTTAGTATGCTTTTAATGTGCTGCAAGGGAATTGCTGATTATTTTCTACAGAAGAGGCATGCAGTATAAATACTGTACAGTATATTGTAAATATTGCAATGCATATAAATAAATAGAAACAAACTGGCCCCCGAACCGTGCATCGAATTAAATGAGTAGAAATGATATGGACTCTACCTATTACATATTTTAATAGAAGACACATAAAAAACAATTTCTCTCATTCATGGAATTCTATTTATTTTTCATCAACTTAATCAAGTTTACATGTGCTTTTAGATGTATAGGAAAATGGATAGCTAAAACAAGAAACGATCAGGCTTCCAGCGTGGAGTAAGTGAACTGTAAAATGAAGACAAATCCTTCAGCGGTCTTTGTCACGTTTGAAAAATGCGTCTTTTGATCACTATAATCTCACTGTGGATTTGGACTCTCTATTTTGGAATACTTTAGGTATGACGGCAGGGGAAATCTGCTGGTTTCAATTTCATCCTGGAAAACAATAAGCTTGGCTTCTGTGTGTTTGGATGCGTGTATGTGTTTTCATGTGTATGTGCATATGTCTGTGGGCGTATTGGTACAGTGTGCTGTTTTGGAAAAGTGCAGTGGGGTCTGTGGTGGACTCAGAGATCCAGTGTTTATGGAAAGGCCGCTGAATAAACAGGGTTTAGTGGGACTTTCAGTGTATCCAGCATGAGAAGACAAAAACAGCATTAACTGTCATTAACTGTTGGGACAAGTGATCACACTGCTGGCAGCTCGGAGTTGTAGTCTAAACAGCGCAAAACAGAGACAGACACAATCAAAATGAGCTTTGCTGTTGTGTTGTTTCATGCTGGGAGGTCCAGCTAATTATGACCATTACTTTGAAATACAGTGGGATTTTGACAATAAATTATTAGGGACAAAACAACAGTTCTATAATCATTCACTCCCACCAGAAAATTTCATTATAAACAAAACAACAGTTCTATAATCATTCACTCCCCCCTTATTTCTTTGTAAACCCGCCTGATTTTCTCTCTTGATGTTAGGAGATGGAGACGTTAGTCAGGACATTCTCACTTTTGTGTTTTTCCACAGCATGAACGTGGATGGTGACCAAGGGCTGTCAAGTTCTCAAAATTACAAAAGCAACATACAAAATAAATAAATAAATAAAATAAAAATAAAAACCTCACAGGGTATGATTTGTGTTCTATATTCCAAGTCTTTTGAAGTTATATGATAGATTTGGCTGAGGAACAGACCAAAATGGAAGTCATTATTCCCTGAAAAAAATTTCCTCTCCATAGCTCTCAAATTTCATTCCTGTGCATATTTAAATTGCCATCAATTATAATTTTTAATTATTCAGTATTTAATTACGTAAAAATTATTAAATTGTATGTATTGTCAAGTATATCATTATAAAAAAAAGGATATTGTGATATATTTTTTCTTGTTTTATAAAATGTATCAGAATATCCTTCATTCTGTTCGATAACAATGTACAGTCAAAATATACACAATTTTTATGGAAACATAATGGGCCTCATGAAAAAATAATGATCCTAATGACAATTTCCAAAGTAGTGTTACATCTATGACAAATTTGATATATATTTTAAGTCAGTGTTATATTTTATTCATTCATTCATTCATTCATTCATTCATTTTAGTGGTCAAATGATCAATCGCATCCAAAAAGAAAAGTTTTGGTTACATAATATATGTGTGTGTACTGTGTATATTTATTATGTATATATAAATACACACACATGCACGTATTTATTTAAGAGAAATATGTTATATTTTAAAAATAAATATATTTATATATAATACAATTATACAAACATATACATGTAAATACAAGTAAATATTTTCAAAATATATACTGTATGAGTGTGAGTGTGTGTTTGTGTGTGTGTGTGTGTGTGTGTGTGTGTCTGTGTGTGTGTGTATATATATACACACATAATAAATATAAATAGTACACACACATATATTATGTACACAAAAACTTTTCTTTTGGATGCGATTAATCCCGATTAATCATTTGACAGCACTAATTTATTTATTTGTTTATTCATTTATTTCATCTATTTATCTCTCTGTGTCTCTTTTTACATAATGGAAGTTTGGTTCATTGTTATTCTGGACTGACATTCATAAAATAATTGTAATGACGAGGGTTAGTAAATGACAGAATTTTCATTTTTGGGTGAACTATCCCGCATGTCCTGATTGTGCTGAGTTAGATGTGTTCCTAGATCGACATATTTTGTAGACCCTGGAACAACGTTTTAATCCAAAAATCTTGTCTTGACCATATCCCTACACCTAAACCTAACCGTAACCATGAGTAATCCCTAAAATCAGAGGAAATGATAGACAAATGACACTGATGTACGAGCACCAAGCACTGATTGTAAGCCTAAACTTCACAAAAACTATAAACTTCATCAACAAAACAGATCTAAAAACCAAAATATTGTTCCAGGATCAACAAAAATGTTGATCCAGGAACATGTCGCACTTGGTAAAATCAGGTTCTGCAAACTATCCCTTTAATGGTTGATGGCATAAACTCTAAGAATGTTTCTTTTCCTCTGCTGTAGAATCCATTTGTGCTTGCACAAAGCATGGTTTAATTAAAAAGAACTAACTACAGGAAGTATCGGCTGTTATTAATCATTCCAGTGGCCTATTGATATCTGGAGTGTAGTGATGATGTACGACGAGCCGCGTGTATTTATCACTTTGCCCACTCACACTGTGTCTGCCCTGGGAGGCTGGGGTTAGGGAGGCCCCCTACCACCTCCACCTCCAGGACTTAATGTATACTATAGCGCAAAGCCAGAGGAGGGCACATGCATAGTTCGGGTTATAAGACAAAAGACGTCCAGCAACACCCCTGCAAAAGACAGAACACTCACCCAGCCAGGCCATCTGAAGTCTTAATTAACAAGAAAAATTGGGAGGATGCAACAGAACAACCTTCTGCATAGTGTGTTACATGGCCTGCACTAAGGATGGAAAGGAGAACAGCCCGGGTGGTTATGAGATGAAGAGGACAAGGGGACTTTTGTTTATTGATTTAAACACATCTAGGCAGGCACATGCTTCAAGTTGGCTACAGTCTGAGGATTTTGTCCAGATTAGTCACCGAATGACAACTTGAAAGGGAGACGAACCACGGTTTTGTAGTGTATGGTTGTCTTAAAATGCTGATGGTACCTTTTTGATCCAGGTTAGCAGACAGCTGTGGTGAGCTACAAGGTTCTTACAGTCGCAGAAGGTTCTCAGAGGATCTTCACCCACCAGGCCATCTCTGCAAATGAAGCACTCAGACTCCTCTGCCAAAAGAAGAAGTAAGAGAGTTTTAACACAGAGTATAAGAGCAAATAGTTGCTCTGTGAGCTTTCGATAAGACAAATATATATGTTTGCATAGTACTTTTGAATGATTAAAAATACACAGTTTTTTCTTCTCTAATTTAAAACAATTTACATCCAAGGAAGTTAATAATATTTTTTTTTTTTTTTTAAATAGTGTACATTATTTTAACATTTACATTACATGAGGAACTAATATTATATGGTAACCCAATTAAAGCAGTATTTTTTTTACATATTTTAATTTAATAAATATATTCACCATATTTATAAATGCAGAAGTAAACAAATGTGTTGTAATTCTTGTTACACTGGCCATCTATCTATCTATCTATCTATCTATCTATCTATCTATCTATCTATCTATCTATTCATTCATTCATTCGTACAGATAATTACCTGACTAAAAACTACTGGTAATACATAACCAGAAATGACTGACCAGAAGTCTTGCACAAAAAGTCTCATGCTGACATTGATAATAAGGTGGATACTTCAAAATTTACTTGAATAAATATTACAATGTTTTCAACTTTGAGATAGATACTTGAGAATATTGTAGATAAGAAACATTCTAAGGTAAATATATTTCATTGTTAGAGCTTAAAGGTCTACTTGCTTCAATCAACTACTTTGTCCTACTGTATTTGCTTTCATCACAAAATCTATTCCAGTGTAGGACATGTCATCTTATGGGAGACATTATATTAAAGGGACTATCCACCCAAAAATGAAAATTATGTCATCATTTACTCATCCTCAAAAATTATTCCAAACTGTTCCAGAACTATGACTTTCTTGTGTGGATCATAAAGGAAGAAATCTTGAGAAATTGTCTTTGTCAATACAATGGAAGTTAATGGGTTCCAATGTTGTTTAGTTTCCAGTGTTCATCAGAATATATTATTTTATGTTTCTCAGGAGAAAGAACCACATAATGGTGAGCAAATGATGATGTAATTCTCACTTCTGGGTGGAGTAACCCTTTAACATCACATGATATTTGCTTTTACATGGTACTTCATCCACACCACTAGGTGTCAGTAAACGTACAAGATGACAATAATAAATAATATTGACCAGCACAACATTTAAAAATAAAAATAAAAATCTCGAGTGCACCTTGACACTAGATTGGAACACACAGACTCACCACCTTGCAAAGTGTGACATGAGAACCTCTAGTGCTTAATGGTGTACTTTGAAACAATTTAGATATCAAGTGTATGCCCATTACTGAATTTGTGTGGGCGTAATAACAAATTTCCATAACATTAGGCATGCACTGGATAATTATTTGATGATGACAAGAGAGAAATCAAGGTGTTTGTCTTTTATGCCTCACCTAACGCTAGCTGCTTATTTACTTGTCACATTGACATTTGTTACACCTAACAGTGATTGACAGAATTAGTTTTTGCCAAGTCATTAATGCGCTCATTCTCTCAAAGTGCTGCCGCAGGTACAATCTGAACAGAAAATTACTCACAACTTCCATAAACAGGGAACAAAATGGAGGCAAGACAAGCAATCACGTCAAGCAATAGTTAACCCGTAATGAAGACTTAATCAACCATTAACACCTAAGTGCTTGCAGGGAAAATAATTATCTCAGCTTAATTTGTTGTGCAAAGTATTTATTAATAAATTAATTATAAAACCATAGGAAGGATAAGTCTCGGTACTTCTAAAGTAATATCTATCCCAGGCTTCCCATGAGCCATTATCTAAAGGCTCAGCCCAGATATCATCGTGCTTAATTTTACTAAATATATATGTATCTCATAATGTTGTCCTCAATTTTTCTTCTTTGCTTTGTCTGCAGGGTATCTGTTGGTGAAGAGGAAAGTTCCTCCAGTATCTGCAGTGGAGGAGTGTGTGTCTGGATGTCTGCTGTTTGTCACACTAGCAGACACTTCTTCATCCATCCCCAGACTGCTCGGCTGCCCAGTATTCGCCGCCATATACATCAAAGTTCTGCAAGATGCTGGAGGTTAACGTCCAAGAAAAATGCAATTAGAAGATGTCTATGAGACCCAGTCAGGCTATCGAGTGAACTTAATGCAAGGGTAGTACAGAAAGCGAAGGTTTCGTTATGAAAACGACTATGAAGCCATTATTTCATTTGTTTAAATGCAGCATTCCCCAGCCATCTGTCTAATAGGATTTAAATGGGGAAACGAAACATCCTATGGCATTCGGAGTCATTCATGAAGGGGAAAGTCATCCTGTCTGTTTTATCAGAATATCAGTGATAGTCTTATCTTTACAGGGCTTGTATACAGGACAAGAGAACATATGGTTCTAATCATCCACCTTTACAAGCCAAATCTATTAGAAGAAGGGAAGTCAGATTACTAAAGCTTCAATCTTGGGTGAAGACACGATAATTAAAAAGGACATTTGTAAAGTTGAGAAGTCAGATCTATCTGTGATTTGATAGCTCAAAATATAAATTTAGACACTGTACACTTAAAAGTCAATTGAAAAGTTTTTGAAATGTTGCGAGATCAGCAATCTATTTTTTTTTTTTTTTTTTTTTTTTTAGGGAAACGCAGGTCATGTCATCCAAATTAGGAAATCAAAATAATGCAACCAAAGATTAATAATGAAAAACAGAAGTGATTACTTTACCATTCCAGTAGAAGACATAGAATGGACTCTAGATGAAAAATTAGTTGTTACATGACCTATGCCGCTTTCACATGACAAATGAGCGAAAGACATGGACTCGGGAGGTGAATGAATCATTTCTGTTTCATAGTCTACAAACGAAAGGATGTTGTGTATATAATGGCAAAATAATCGAATCACTCTGAGACATCTCCTTATCAAAATGAACGAATAGTTCTGAGCGACACATCACTGAAATCATGCATGTTTTAAAAAATGCCACCTTCTCCTTTCCTAATATCGATTGCGATCTATAAAAAATAGTTTTAAAGAAAAAAATATATTTCACAAACAGCTTTAATGATCAAACTGAATGCACGTGTCCTAACTGTCTCCCAGAGGTGGACAGTAATGAAGTACATTTACTTGAGTATTGTACTTAAAGGGATAGTTCACCCAAAAATGAAAATTTGATGTTTATCTGCTTACCCCCAGGGCATCCAAGATGTAGGTGACTTTGTTTCTTCATTAGAACACAAACTGAGATTTTTAACTCAAACTGTTGCAGTCTGTCATTCTTATAATGGATGTGAATGGGAATCATGGCTAGAACATACAATAAAAATAAAAACAAACATACACAAACCAAACCAAATTAAACCCAGTGTCTGAACAGTATTTATATTGTTTTTTTTACCTCTGATGCACTGAACAGTATTTATATTGTTTTTTACCTCTGATGCACTGCAATGCCTGAGTTGTCTGAACTGTACTGAGCGCATCCTCGACACAGCCTGCAGGGAGGCATCTTCTTCTTCTTCTTGCTTTACAGCGGATCACAGACGTATAAGTGCATTACCACCACATATCTCTCAAACGGACCATTGACATTCTATCTACAATCTCAATTGGTAGTGTCAATGGTCCGTTTGAGAGATAGATGGCGGTAATGCACTTATACAGTAAGTCTGCGATCCGCCGTAAAGCAAGAAGAAGATGCCTCACCGCTATGTTGAGGACGTGCTCAGTACAGTTCAGACAGTCAGGTATTGCAGTGCATCAGAGGTAAAAAAAAAAAAAAAACTAAAAAAAATACTCTTAAAAAAAAAAAAAAAACTAAAAAAAATACTGTTCAGTTTCTTCATCGTTTTGTGTCTTTACACATCAATGTATCGTCACAAGCGGCATTTGGTTTTGATTGTGTATGTTTTTTTTTTGTTTTTTTTTAAAGTTTTATTTCAATGGTTTGAGTTAAAAATCTCAGTTTGTGTTCTACTAAAGAAACAAAGTCACCTACATCTTGTATGCCCTGGGGGTAAGCAGATAAGCATCAAATTTTCATTTTTGGGTACACTAGTACAACTAGTACACTACATCATTAACAATAATATATCTATCAATTACATTTTTTTCTGAATAATGAGTATTATTTTTTCCCTGCTTTAACTGCACTACATTTGAAAGACAAATATTGTACATTTTACACCACTACATTTCTATCAAGGTCCTTGAAGTAGAAAGTCGTTACTATGTAGCAGCTTTGAAAGATAGTGGGTGATGTTTCTCTCTCTCTCTCTCTCTCTCTGATTTTTATTTTATTTTTTTATTTTTTTTGAACAGCCTGTTAGTAATCACTCTTCTAGGGTTACCTGAAGTGATTTCCCAGCATTTTTTGAACACTGACCACTTGTGGATGAATGGCTACATATAGATGTGTGCACACACTGCCAGAACTGTATGAGATCACTACCATGCTGTTTTTGTGGGGGTGGGTAAGGTTGTTAAATAAAATAGTTTTTTTGTCAACTCACTGGTAACATTTCTACAAGTTTTTAACATTCTAAAAGCTCTTCACTCCAAAGATACAACAAGATAGTCAGTCTATTCAGTAGGTGTAATGTATTATAAGTTGCTTCAGAGGCATAAGGTATTGCAAGTATTACATACAATAGTAATGAAACAGTGCACTGACATAAGGACATTTAGTTTTGGTACTTAAGTGCTTTTAAAAGTAAGTACTTCAGTGCTTCAGGTGCTGTATGTAAGATTTAAAAAAATACCATAATATGTTTGTAGATATTTAAGAAACATGCTAAGTTAACATACTTGTTTATCTGAAAAACAATGCTACAGTCAAGTTATTCTCCTTTGAAAATGTGCATTCTGGGCCGAATTGTCGATCTTTGTTTTGGTTTGTGAAACTCACCCACTGCAAGTTTACCCAAATGTATTTCGGCACCCCGGGTTGCCAGTTGGCGGAAAACACCGCGTATTTCATTTAATTAATCATCAAGTGCGCGCCTTCCTGTTTGTGTCGTTAATCTGGCAACCTGCGTGTGCGTCAAGTCTGAGAAGGAGGGGCCGGGTGAAAAAAAAAAAACCCTCTCCAATATTTTTAATTTGATATTTTGAATTTGGACTGCAATACCTAGTTCAACCACTCGGTGTCAATCCTACATACAGCACCTTTAAGTAAACACCTGTCTTTACAACTTTCACTTGTAATGGAGTAATATTTAACCAGCAGTATCTGTACTTTCACTCAAGTAATGGAGTTGTGTACTTTGTCCATCTATGCTGTCTCCTCTCCCATTTGTAGAGTAGGGAAGTCTAATTATTTATCATGAATCAGTTTGTCCTAAACTGCCCTATGAAGCATTCTTTAGTCTGATTCATTCTAATGAATTGATTAGTCCTACTAGGTCCTGAAGCATTGGAAAGTCTGATTCATTCAATTCAGATGATTCAGCACAGCATTTTAGACCATATTTTTCTAAATTCTGCTTTTCATTGCTATATTTTAGACCAGATTTTTTAACTCCAGTTAAAATATTGTATATACAGATAATTAGTTACTTTAAAAGTTAGCTATTTAAAAATCTATTTTCTGTGTCCAAATATACTTACTTCCATACTATATGGTATATTAAAAAAAAAAAAAAACAGTATGGGAAAAGAGTCTGAATTCATAGTATTCGTACTGTAAAACACTGGCAAAAAGTACCTGGATGACCTGGATGAAAGTGGAGTTGTGGATGGCATGGCAGTAAAGCAATGCAACTGATACCTTAAGTCATGTGACAATGGCAACATGGTGATTGTACATATTATTTCTGCATTTCGTTCATGCTACAGTATGCACATTACTACTACAGTATATACTTTTCTAACAGTTCTTTGTAATACCTTTTCAGAGAGTATGTAATTTTGGATGTAACTATTTCCCCTTCATCATGTAGCTTTTCGTTAAATCTTGTAGTGTACTAATGATTTCCCCTTCACTTGCCAATGGAGGCACATGTATTTGTAGATTGAACTGTGACTTTTATCATTCTAAAGCACTTTAAAGGGGTCCTATTATGCTCTTTTACAAAGTCTTGATTTTGTTTTAGGGGTGTACTAGAACAGGCTCTCATACTAGATTGTTCGAAAAACACATAATTTTTTACATATTTTACATTATTACAATACCTCTCTCCCCAGTCTGGCATAAACGGTTGGCATAGTTCCTGTAACAAATGAAGGCCCTCCTTCTGGAATATGAGATGTGCTGTGATTGGTTGGCTAGGCCAGTGTGTGCTGTGATTGGTTAGCTGGGCCAGTGTGTGTGGAATGATTGACAGCACTCGGCACCTGGTCGGGAAATGTCCTGCCTCTTACCATAGCTGCCTGCTGTGAGCTTCAGTTTAAATATTGCGTCAAAATCAAATCAATTTTAGAGCAATTTAAACCCGGATGATTTTAACCACTCTAAGCTCATCTGTCTTGGGAACACTAGTGCGTCTCCGACCTAGTCATAACACTCGTTGTCTTCTCTAATGTAGCTCAACCAGGTCTCGTCCCATTTGTCAATCTTTGTGATATCACAAATCCCGGAAAATATGTGTTGTAGTCCAAACGAGTCGTTCGTTGTAGTTTTTGAAAAGTGATTTCTGTTAAATAAAATATCTCCTTTTGAACTGGACTTTCAGCTTTATAACTTTGCAGATCTTTTTTATGTTCAAACAGCAACATTACAGACTTACTAAAGTTGAAAAAAAAAAAAAAAAAAAAAAAAAAAAACAGCATAATAGAACCCCTTTAAACACTTAAACTTTTTTCAATAGAGTTGTTTGCCAAGCAGGAAAGTTTAAGCCATGTCAAAAAAAAGTTACTGCTCTACCTTGACAGTACGAGTGTGTGTGTGTGTGTGTGTGTGTGTGTGTGTGTGTGTGTGTGTGTGTGTGTGTGTGTGTGTGTTTGTCTCACTGGTGTTTAGTATGTGCTCACATTGCAGTGAGAGAAAGGAAGTGTGTGCCACTCAAGCTGTGCAGTAATGAGAAGACTAACACGCACGTCTCATCCCATGACTGAGAAATGACCCTTCCCTCCCTCTCTCTTCCTTTTTCCCTCTCATCAGATCCTCCCTCGCTCAGTGAGGTGTTTATTTAATGCCACTGTGACTGAAGCTTTTCTTAATTATGTTAAATACTGTCAGCCTTGATCAGACTCCACACTTAGCAATCACAGGTCCTCTCCTTACCCCCATCAGAGAGGGGCCACGCACACACACGCTAATGAATACAGACACAGAAGTGCTAATGAAGGCACTCGTATGTTAATTGTGGAGACACACAAGCGCTGACAGATTCGCTTAGTCTAACTTACCCAAAAACATGATGAACATATAACAAAATAAACATTTTTTAAATTCACCATATTATTACTCAATGAATAAAAGAGATGAGTAAGTAAATTTAAGGTCAGACTCATTGAACAGGATTGTCATAATCAATTATTGGACATTTTGCAGTCCCCAAAAAATTTCATAAAAAATGAAATGCTGTCAAACGATTAATCGCGATTAATCGCATCCAAAATAAAAGTTTGTGTTTACATAATAGATGTGTGTGTAGCCTACTTTTTTTATTTATTATGTATTTATAAATTCAGTCACATACATGTATATATTTACATGCGTATATACAGTATGTTTATATTAATAAATAACTGATATTATAAATATAAATATTTTATATTAAAAAAAATCTTAAATATATACATGCATGTGTGTGTCTTTTAATATATACAAAATAAATATACACACTACACACCCATATATTATGTAAACACAAACTTTTATTTTGGATGTGATTAATCACGATTAATCGTTTGACTTAAGTGGCATTAAAAGATTCAATAAAGATACTTTTAATAATTAGATTTTAATAAAGAGTTTTAATAATTATTAGACTGTAGTCACAGGTGTGTGTTTTATCATCAATATACAGCAGCTTTAAACTTAAATCAGACTTAGAAATTTTGAAAGTGACATACAGCCAAGTATGGTGACCAATACTCAGAATTTGTGCTCTGCATTTAACCCATCCAAAGTACACACACACAGCAGTGAACACACACACACCGTGAACACACACCCGGAGCAGTGGGCAGTCATTTATGCTGCGGTGCCCGGGGAGCAGTTGGGGATTCGGTGCCTTGCTCAAGGGCACCTCAGTCGTGGTATTGCCGGCCCGTGACTCGAACCTACAACCTTAGGGTTAGGAGTCAAACTCTCTAACCACTAGGCCACGACTTCCCCCGACTTACACACACACAAAAAAATTATAAATAAATAAAGCAGGCTAAATTAATAGCTCTTCAGAAGCTCAAAAATCTGGGAGGATCAAAGGTCCCCAACTGTTGTTACTATTACGTAGCCAATCAGTTGTGTTAAAGAAGTCAAATGGATTCATCCCACCTACTTCTGTCAGCCTTGGCTTAACATAAAAGAAAATGTAAATGCAAAGAAATCTCAATTCAAGACTTATCTTTCCTTAGTAAATCCACCAAGAAACACAGTTGCTTCCAAAATATTATAATATCTACAACTCTGACAGACAGGTGGAATGATAAAATCACAGAATTCACCCTGGCACCCTGCGTACACACCCATCTGTTACAATCCTTACTTTTTAATCAACAAATTACAGATAAAAGGAAATAAATTGAAAGTAAAACGTATCACTCACTTGCAGCACCTCTTTGAAATGGATAAATTATTTTTACTATTTGAGCCAAAAGTTCAGTGTTGCAGCAGTATCTACAATACATTCAAATAAGAAGTTCAATAAAAGCCGAAAGCCAAAACTAATATATCAAATAACCACAGATTTGGGAGTTAACCTCAACAACTTGGCAAATTCCCTCAAACCTTTTACAAAAATATACAGAATCTTGGCGTCATATGACCCTTCCATAACACTTCCCATCAATAAATGGGACAGTGTCTCAACCAATGCCAACTTTGGAAACAAATATGCAAACCTTCACATATGCCACAAATACATACAGTTATTACAATCCGATACAAGATTTTTCATAGAATCACAGAATGCAAGTTCCACATTAATAATTCAAATACACTAGTGAAAACTAGATTCAACTAGAGTTATGTACTCGGCTCAAAAATTGTATAGATAGATAGACAGACAGACAGACAGACAGATACACAGACAGATAGATAGATAGATAGATAGATAGATAGATAGATAGATAGATAGATAGATAGATAGATAGATAGATAGATAGATAGATAGATAGATAGATAGATAGATAAAATATTTGTACATATATCAGTTTATACAAATATATTGTATCTACAAATAAATGTGTGTGTATGCATACTGTATATATTTACATATACTTTCACTGAGAGATGAATCATCTAAACGGCCCTAAGCAATTCATGCCCTTCCTTAAAACATTAATTAAATATGGAGTCTTGAGTGATGACATTCCCTATATTAATCTTATCATGTGTCATAACCTGCTCTCTTGGCTGTGGAGCAGCATCATTTGAACTTATTAAAGTTGGCTGTTGTGAAAAAAAAAAAAGTTAAATTACCTTTTGGGCTAAATTAGTATGTCGTGAAATAAATAAATAAATAAATAAAAAACCTTAAATATATATAATCTGAAAGGATGTGTGCAAAATTACAATACTTATAAATTGTTATAGCATTCAGATATAATTTCTCCTGCTAATAATAAAGTGGTGTTTGAGGGAGGCAGCAGGGTTCAGTTCTCCGCAGGCAGTTTCAGCCTGGGGATTCCTTGATTGCGAAATATGCCTTCTACCCCTCCTCCCCGCGCCACCTTAAACTGATCTCATCATGGTCTCTGAAGGAAGTTCCTACACATACTCTGACACAGACTGGGCAGAACTGATGCTTTTTTAGCACTGTTTTTTTTTTTTTTTTTTTTTTTTTAGTCATCTCTTCTCATTTCCTGTCCTCAAATGAGTGTGCAGAAAAACATGTTTTCTTTATTGGCTCTCAGTACCAAAAATCAGTGCTTCAACAAACACTTCAACTAAAATGTGTCTACACAGCAACAAGGCCAGGGAAGAGCTATAGGTTTCACAGGAATTTCATCAGCTTTTCAAGCAAACAAACATACAAACACACACACAGATAGAGAGAGAGAGAGAGAGAGAGAGAGAGAGAGAGAGAGAGAGAGAGAGAGAGAGAGAAAAGAAGGCCCTTGCAAAGCCCTGTCAGTGTCTCACAAATTCCATGTGTGTTGTGGCACAGATTAAGTAACACAGAGATTGAGGGTGTGTGAGAGAGAGAATGAGAGAGAGCATAACATAGTGAGTCCAGAGATGTAATAAAGGCAAAGACGGTCCCTCAGGGAATCATGGTTGTGTGTGACCAATATGTTCTATATTTCTTCTTCTCTGTCTTTTATCATCACTTTAATCCCCAAAATTACCAGCAAAGCTTTTCTTGAAATTTGAGCATATTTTCCATGGTATAATCATATAATATACGGCGAGGACAGAAATGAACATGGCTGAGCTCAGAGTAAATATTTGAGGGGTTTTTTTCAGCTGTTTTATAACACTGAGTATGACTGGAGAATTTGGGGCGAAATAGAGGCCTGGTGGCTCCCTAGCAAATCAGAAAAAAAAATAAAAATTTAAAAAAAAAAAACCTCACAAAACAATGATGTGGTCTTAATAATATCCTCCTTATAAAACAAATTAACGGGTATGGAAGTGAAATTAAATGCTATGTGAAGGGTGTTTATAGCTTTCTTTTTTCCACTGTGAAATGTACTTATTTTGAAGCACTACTTAATATATGTATTAAATTATATATATATATATATATATATATATATATATATATATATATATATATATATATATATATATATATATATATATATATATACATACATATATACACAGTATATATATATATATATATATATATATATATATATATATATATTTTTTTTTTTTTTTTTTTGAATGGTAGTGTAAATGTATGTAATGTAAATTTTGAATGTAATGTAAATGCATTATACAGTATAATTAATACAAATATTACTTGGTTTATATTTAATGCTTTCCTGTTAAGATATCCCCTTTTTTCTTTTCACATTTCCACACACTTATCCTTTCATAAGCACATCCAACACTTGAAACAACACACACACACACACACAAAATCCGCCACAGGAGTGTTCACCAAATGACTGCCCACAGCCCTGACTCTGGTGTAACCGAACATCTAATGGGCATAAAAGGTGTCAGAAAGCAAGCTACCATCATCTTCACCTCTAGCCTGAAGGGCCTCTGCTATAATAGTAATCAAGTCTTTGATTCAGACGTATATTTTCCAGCTCACATGACTTTCGATTATCAGCTTAAACCAGGAGCTTTGAAGCCCAAACCTGAACTCATGGCTCTGTTTCCTCCGTGGGAGACAGCCTGTCATCAGAGCACTCGTCTCAAGCTCTCAGAAAGCGCTGTCTCAGGGCCTGCTGTCTCTCTCAGCTCAGTTCTAGATGAACACTGTAGCCTCAGGTCCTGCAGATAGACCCTCGCTGGGCACCAAATCCATTTAATTACACGTACAGGCTTTGATTGGGATCTTTTCGTGCCTTTGTAAGCAGTTATTGTTACTGACCAGGCAAACATGGCTATCTGTGCTTCTTTAGATGTCTACAGTCATAAGACATATTACGGGTTCCTCACAATGCTTCCTTTCATCCTAATTCTGTCAAACCGGGGCTGAACCAGACTTATAATAAGGCAAGAGTGCCTTGTCGCTACAGGCCAGAGACTGTGAAATTTAAGCTCTTCAAGAAGATTTTAGACAGTTATTTCCCTTACAGGCATGGTGGTCATTTGTGGTTGATTGTGTGTACAGTATGTGTGTGTGTGTGTGTGTGTGTGTGTTAAACATGAGATGCCACAGCAGCCTTTATAAAAGAATGATAGGAGATTTTAAGCGTGTGACAGTCTGAGGAGGATAGCATTGTTTATTTCCTCTGTGTGTTTTAGCACACCATTGACTAAAGGAATTATGTAAATCAGCTAACAGCACAAACATGACAATAAAACCAATTTTTTTTTTTTTTTTTTTTTATGTAAAAATTTAAGCAACATAAATCCTTTAGAGGAATCTGCCGACTACCACAATATACCATATAATACTGGGACTGTACAGAAAGTGTCTTACACTTCTGCATACAAAAACATTTACCATAATATCACCACATTAATTTTGCCAAGAAAATAGCGAAGAGTTTTGTGAATAAGGCACAGCCTATAATAATTCACACAGAAAAGAGGAATGTCTGTGATGAAAATAATTACAAAGACATAATTTTAATATGCACAGAGGAGTGTAATACAAGAACAGATAGTGCCTGGTTAAACTGGATTGCGACTAATTAATGAATAAGAGTTGTATTTTTTTATTTATTTTTAATTTTTTTAAATCGGTATATACAGGTCCTTCTCAAAAAATTAGCATATTGTGAAAAAGTTCATTATTTTCCATAATGTAATGATAAAAATTAAACTTTCATATATTTTAGATTCATTGCACACCAACTGAAATATTTCAGGTCTTTTATTGTTGTTTTAATACTGATGATTTTGGCATACAGCTCATGAAAACCCAAAATTCCAAAAAATTTGCATATTTCATCCGACCAATAAAAGAAAAGTGTTTTTAATACAAAAAAAGTCAACCTTCAAATAATTATGTTCAGTTATGCACTCAATACTTGGTCGGGAATCCTTTTTCAGAAATGACTGCTTCAATGCGGTGTGGCATGGAGGCAATCAGCCTGTGGCACTGCTGAGGTGTTATGGAGCCCAGGATGCTTCGATAGCGGCCTTAAGCTCATCCAGAGTGTTGGGTCTTGCGTCTCTCAACTTTCTCTTCACAATATCCCACAGATTCTCTATGGGGCTTCAGGTCAGGAGAGTTGGCAGGCCAATTGAGCACAGTAATACCCATGGTCAGTAAACCATTTACCAGTGGTTTTGGCACTGTGAGCAGGTGCCAGGTCGTGCTGAAAAACGAAATCTTCATCTCCATAAAGCTTTTCAGCAGATGGAAGCATGAAGTGCTCCAAAATGTCCTGATAGCTAGATGCATTGACCCTGCCCTTGATAAAACACAGTGGACCAACACCAGCAGCTGACATGGCACCCCAGACCATCACTGACTGTGGGTACTTGACACTGGACTTCAGGCATTTTGTCATTTCCTTCTCCCCAGTCTTCCTCCAGACTCTGGCAAATTGATTTCCGAATGACATGCAAAAATTTGCTTTCATCCGAAAAAAAGTACTTTGGACCACTGAGCAACAGTCCAGTGCTGCTTCTCTGTAGCCCAGGTCAGGCGCTTCTGCCGCTGTTTCTGGTTCAAAAGCACACGCCTGTGCACGGTGGCTCTGGATGTTTCTACTCCAGACTCAGTCCACTGCTTCCGCAGGTCCCCCAAGGTCTGGAATCGGTCCTTCTCTACAATCTTCCTCAGGGTCCGGTCACCTCTTCTCGTTGTGCAGCATTTTTTGCCACACTTTTTCCTTCCCACAGACTTCCCACTGAGGTGCCTTGATACAGCACTCTGGGAACAGCCTATTCGTTCAGAAATTTCTTTCTGCGTCTTACCCTCTCGCTTGAGGGTGTCAATGATGGCCTTCTGGATGGAAAATAATGAACTTTTTCACAATATGCTAATTTTTTGAGAAGGACCTGTACAGTGGATTCAGTATTTAGATACACAAAATGTGTATTTTTCCCCACATCAATCTACATTCCATCACTCCATAATGTATAATATATAAAATAACGACAAAGCAAAAACCTGGGGTGAGTTTCCGATTTCATCGTTACCAACAGAGTTCAACAAAACTTGCGACCATAGTTGGCTTTTGGGAAATGCACACCAGATCTGTAATAACACTAAAATATCATACTGCATACATATTCAGACTCAGTATTTAGTTGAAGCACATTTGGCAGCAATTAAGCCTCTAATATCATTGCATATCAATGTAAATAGATTAATATGCTTATTCTACACTATACAATTTTATTTTAAAAAAACGTAAACAAAATGATTTAATAAAAGTTAATACAAACAAATATATACTATTTCAATTTAAAATGTGATTATATCCATATATAATCCAAATGATGTCCAAATGAAGTTCTTAGCAATGCATATTACTAAACAAAAATTTAGTTTTTATACAATTACGGTACGAAATTTACAAAATATCTTTGTGGAATATGATCTTAACTTAACATCCTAATTATTTTTGGCATAAAAGGATACTTGATCGTTTTGGGCCCATACAATGTAGGTCCAGGGTCACATATAAATATAATACTTGTGTGACTTATGACTGGTTTTGTGGTCCAGGGTCACATATAAATATATATATTCATTAATGCACAAACAATACCAATCTATTAAAGATTATACATTGTTTAATTATTGATCTTGTGTTCCATTTGCATCTGGAAGAGAATTTCATTGCATTTTATCTAGACTACATATTTGCTTCGCTTGCATCATAAGAGAAAAAAATGTTAGAAGTTTTAATACATGCTTGACAAGCTCCTGTCTTAACATCTCCAAAGGCCTCTTCCTTCTTGGCTGGTGGCAAGTCAACAATGCTCCTGTTCCATTCAAAATAATCTTGATTGTCCACCTGAATAATCTCAAACTTAAATTCGGAAAAATGTTTGGACATTTACAGTCAATAACAGAAGTTGTCCCAAAAGGACTAAAAATCTGTACTATCAACAGTCATAGTAAACCACCTCTCTAGTAATGTCTTCTCCCTTTCCTTCTCCTCTCCCCTTTTCTCACATCCTCCTCTCTGCTCATCTCTTTCTACCGGTTACACTTTTCATCTTCTCTCTCATTCCACTCCTTTCTCTAGCCATTCCACCACCTTATAGACTCACACCACTCCCCCACCCCCTTTTACTTTTGTGTATATTTTATTATTATTATTTGCATATTCGTTCTTGCTCCTTGTATACTTTCCCTTTTATTATTACTCTAAAGCAATTGTGATAAATGTGTAAAAGATAATTGCATTTCCTGTGTTGAGTGTATGATTTACCACATAATTATCAGTTTAGGGCCAATCGAAAATATACCATGTTCATTTGATAGAATGACAAATTACAGAGTTTTGTTTGTTGTGTTTAAACAAATGGTACATAAATGACTGTAATTTGTGTAAAACCTTTTTTCAGTTATTTTAAAGTATTGGTTGGTTGTATTAACTATTGTGAAAACATTTGAGTTTTTTTTTTTTTTTTTACATTTGAGAGTTTTGTGCACATTGTTTTGAGAAAATTATTTGCATGATTTGTAATTTTTAAGAAAATAAAAAAAAACAACAATCTTATTACAACAATAAAAAATTCATCACACCACTTTAACAACTTTTTTAACAACAACCACAATATTTAGAAAAAAAGTCAAACAAATCGATAAAAAAAAACTGTAACTCCCATCCAAGAGTTCTGTAAGAGCAAAAATTGACACAAAGGCTGCAAGCCAGTAGAAGTTTGAGTACATACAGAGTGTTTAAAATGTCTCCCTGGTCTCCATCACAGCAGAATTGACTGACACTCCTCCATCTTTCACTGTCTGTCTCAGCATTTCCAACCATCACACTCTGTCTCTTTCATTACCTCTATCTGCCTCTCAGTTTGTCTCCATCACTCTGTTTGAATTGAACACATTCTTCTCTCACTCTCTGTCTTTCACAAATTGCAGCGATGCTTGTATACGGATTAGTTAGAATAATTACAATTGATTTTAAAGGCCTCTGTATTGAATTCTGAATTAAAAAAAAAATACATTTTCACATGTGATGAGAGCTTCAGTTTGTTCGCTTTCCACTGCCCTATTCAGCTGCACTAAATGTGAATAGAACATTTACTGTATGTTTGAAAATAAATACCCAACACTTTTTTCTATAGGCTATAGTGAAGTCTCAAGCCAATGCTGCATGTCGCAGTAAAACTGCAGATACAGCACAGAATGAAGTGAAGAGGTGGTACAACAGTGCAGGTTAAATGAGAGAAGGACTGTGGGTAATTCACTCATGAACATATCAGGTCACCTTCACCAATTATTTCCTCTCCCCAAACAATGCAGTTATCCTCCCTCTCTCTCTTTCTCTCTCTGTCTGTCTCTCCTCCTCCCCACAGTTCAGGATGCATTCTCTTATTACCATCATTATGGCAAGCCCCGGGGCCCTTCTCACACGTTGCAAAATAGACTCATCTAAGCAGCTCCAGAAAACAATGGAACAGCATTGAGAAATAAACAAGTTGAGAGTCAATCGGCATACAGCTGACAAACATGTCTACAGCGATCCATGGCTCCTATAATTAACTGTCAACTGTCTCAGTCTCTGTATGTGTAGCCTCATAATACAAGGTTAGCAATGAACTAACTGGATGAAGTCAGTCTCCAAACACCTTGTGACAGGGAACAAAACTTCCCGATGGATGTCAGTGCTGTTACTCTGTTTGTATTACACAAGCAGAAAGGGAGAAAGAGATATGCTACCATGTTGAACACTCCGTTTTGATGTTCCTTTTCATACTTTATGCGCCCAGCTGAATGTTGTGTCAGAAGTGTATAATATTCATGACTGCAAAGAGACTTAAAATAGCAACTCTTTCAAGCATTTTGGTGTTTCTTTTAGGCCAGTGACAAGTTCTTACAAGTGGAAAAGGGAAAAACAAACAGTGTAAGTTTCTAAGTAGATACAGCTAGAGCTTTCTGTGGTTGGAAGGTTTTGGACTACCCAAGCAAACTGTCAAAAGATGTCACTCCCTCCTCAAGCTTAAGCATAAACATATTTTCCACTTGCAGGGTAGGTGTTGTTTTGACAGTAGAGAGTTTTTAGCCACTGAACAATTAAAAAAAGAAATAAACAAATAAAAAATTTAAGAAGCTGTCAGTTTAACTGTCAGCTATTTTCTGTGATTAACAGTATGTATATATTTTGATCAACTACTTTTAACACTAATAATATAAAATGCTAAACAAATTTATCATCATTGTTTAACAAATGTTAAACCGATCATTCATCAAATGAACTCTCTTTAGCTTGAAACATCTTGGAATTATCATCAATTGGCTACTTTTTATCATTTTATCATTTTTTTGACATTTGCATTTAATTGCAGTTCATTTGAAAACATAACTGGCATATTGATTTGAAAGTTTTTAAATGTTAAACAGGTCTACAACAATGTCATATTTATATTATATTCCCTGCATTGATTTGACATGCAAAAGTTCAATTCTTTTAACATTCAACATTCTAAATGTCATTATATGTCATGTGATGGTATATTTTAATTCTTTCAAGTATGTATGAACTGACTAAACACCAGTAGCCTAACAATCTGCAATCGTTTGCGTTATCGATTAGGACAAATCGAAAGGAAGCACCTTGAAATTGGAACTTGCAAGAACGGTCTCGGATGTGCCCTATTCGCCATTAAAACCCCAAAACGGCCCAATCGAGGGAAACTTTCGATTCAATTATCAGTGATGTTGTTAATGGCCCCATTAGAGAAAGAATAATGGCAAATTAGGCGACCGTGGGTGAGGAATGGCTTGTGTGACAGCCATCTGGCGAGAACAGGAGGCAAAAAAGCACAAAAAGAAAAAACACCATGGCCAGCAAAACCTCCCAAACATGGGTCCGGACCTCCACCATATGGCCACATTCATCTTGTGTCTAAAAATGTGGCATCTCTGTCAAAATTCCCTCTATGTGCTGACACAAAATCCGCCTCTGAAAAATGCCTTTAAACATCTTAAAAGTGAAATGTACCCTTTTCAAAGGCCTACTATTTGCGACTCTTACAATGGTGACATCAGACAATGACGTTTTGGTCAAACAGCATGTTCGTTTCATAATAAATGACTTGGTCACTCTGTTGGAAAATACTTGAGCTTTCAATTTATAAGATAACTCTTTCTCCCCTCTGAATGACTCTAGGCAACACAGATTTAGCAATCCTGTTCAATTATTTCAAATCTTGGAGAATAAAACCACAGAGTCATGGATCAAGAACAATGCGAGTTGCAAAATGTTGACAACACATTGAAAAAGAATGTAATTTCCAGTTACACTTTCAAGAGGGAAAAACCTACACAGGAAGCACATTGTAACAAAAATGGTGGACCATCATTGAGTGATAGTCCCAGAACATTAGTTCAGGAAGCTCTAAGCCAGAGCACAAGAAATATATTCGCAAACAATAAAATCTTTGACTCCAGGGCAAAGAGAATGTAAAATCTCGAAAGGAATGCTGTTGCTCAAATAGGCTGGGCTCTGTATTGGTAATCTACAAACATAATTTCACATCAAATTCAAGTTCAAACATGAGGTGAGGACACTGTTTTAATCGTACAAGATTTCAAAAGTTCCAGCTAGTATCTTAAAAGAAAACATTAAAATGAGGAGAATGAAATACAGGCTCTTGAATAGAAAAAAAAAATACAACATGATAAATAATCTATTAATGGATGCATTTGTAATTTCCCCTTGCCAGAGTGGAAGAGTCTCAGTTGTCTTTCGATGTTTCTCTTAATTAAGCCTTTCATTACTATGTTTAGCAGTCAAGTTAATAATTAGAGAATTGATTTGATTTGCAATTGATATGGTTTTCACTGGCTATGGATTAGCAGCTTAGATAAGCTAGCGCAATCAGTCTAAGCATTAACATTAATGATATTCATGATGTTCGAAATTTCATCATATTTCACACCCCAAAGCTGTGATTTTTGAGCATGTGAGGACCTATTACACATAATAATTTGGTTTTGTGGTTATAGAAGCTTTCTGCTTGTGCCAAGACCACCTTTTCTGCTACAGCTAGTGATTTGTAAAATATTTTTTATGCTGTTTGTATATTACACTTTAAAAAATATTATTAAACACAAATATAACTAGACAGTTTGCTACTGAGAGCATAGCTGTCACTGACAGGTGGAAATGAAAAATAATTAATTTTGATACCTAATGAAAAGATCATTTATATTGAAATACAAAATAAATAATAATATATTATTATTATTATTAAAAAAAATATAATTTTGTACTGTGAGTGGTGCAGTGTTATTGTAGCATTATTTATATATTATTAATATTTATTCAGTTAAATTCTTCAACCAGTATTTTTATTTCATGTTATTTCATGTTATTTCAAATGTATTATTTTAAATGTACATACTGTATATTAAGTTTCAGTTAATGACAAAAACACTGAAATGTTGGTCTCTTCACACCCTAGGAAATGAAAGGCAGTCTAGGCATCACAAAGCACAAGTATTGCATTTCTTGCAAAAACCTCTGTGTTTTGACTTTGCACATATATTTGTACAGAGAATTCAATGGTGCTGTTTTAACTGTAAGTTGAATTTACAGGATGTTCTGCCAAGTCAGTTTCAAAACATACTCACTTAAACTCATATCAAGATCTTAGTTTTTCCCAGAATAGACAGTAAAACTTTAGAACAGATGGGAAAAAGTAAAAACAAGAGAACCATGAAGACTCTACATACCTGTGATATTAACACTGACAGTATTAGTATACGTGTTATTTGAGAGAATCTCATATCCTTTCTCCATCATCCTTCTCAGTGAAGTCGTTGTTTCTTGTGACTCCTCCCAAGAACTTTACAATTTCCTAAGAGTTTCACTTTCTCTCTTACTGTAATGCCCCCTGCTCCCTCACATGGCAGATTACATCCAGACGCTCTGTCCCGGACACACACACAGTGGGAGAAGGTGGAATCCCACTAAGGTGTCTTTTAACAGCGTCTTCTGCAGCACATCACCTCTCCAAAAAAACCCCACCAGCTCTCCTCCTCTGTTTTTGTTTATTCAGGAAGTAGCACAAACAGGAGCCAATCCCAGCACTGCTCTCTCTTTAAATGATCCCGCCTACTTTTACAGGAAGGAACAGTTGATGTTTTCTCTCTGTTTTGTTTTTAAATTCCACTGCATACATTGTTTTTTAACTTCTCTGACTTCCCCTTTCCTGCTATTTTCAGGTAAAAAGTGGCTTGTTGTGGTTTGGCTGAAATTATGCTATGGTATGTTTTATACTTGCACCACTTCTGTTTATGACAACCCATGTGGTTTTCTGGTAAATGAACATTTCTAAGTTTTTGAATGACCTGTGTAGCAGACCTAGTTGTTTATTATATGTTAAATGTGATGCAAAGCCTAATGAGTACCTGAGAACATCTTTATATTATTTTATTTATATTACAGGTATACTTTAAAATCCCTAAAATGAATAAATCATGAACTGATATCTCAGACTGGGGCATTAAAATAAATAAATGGATATTTTTACTTGTTAGCCAAAGAGTACAATAAGAGTGAATCAAATAAATACATAATGCAATATTTACAAATAATGAATAAAAACCACAGCACATGAGGACCAAAATAGTTTAATGTTGAGACTTACTGAAGAGCCTCTTGTTAAACATTAGGTTTTGACTGATGGTGCCTCTCCTCCAATTTCAAGGTTATGTGACAGATTACATCTCCCAAAACATGAGCTGAAATTTGATTTAGGTGGACCAGGTGCAGGGTGTGAGCTCTAGTGTGGACATCCGAAACAGCCGTTCACATGGACTCTGAGTTTAATATACAGTATAAAGAGCAAACCGGTATATGTTTGATATATTAAAAACATGCTATATGTTTTAATTTAACACTGGAAATGCATTGTAAATGATCTGACAAAAAACACTGATGAAAACCAGAGAAAAATGATTTAATAATTTATCTTCAAGCAACACATATTTTTATCTTTTCATGCCTTGTATATGTATAGTAATTCATTGGCATTCAGGAAAAAAAAAACATTCATCACTTGTGATGGCTTCAGTAAATGAATAGTAAATTATGTGGTATTTATGGATTTGTTTGCTGCATACTGCTTTACTGTAATAATAAAATAATGACGTCTGATGCCTGCAGGATATCATCTCAGTGTATTCACAGAAAGTGCAGTAAGTCTGTGGTCTGTGATCATGTATTAAAATATAAAATTTTTAGCTCCACAACATTCTGTTCTCTACATTTTAACATAATATGCAACTGCAAATGCAACTACAGTATAATGAAACTATAATGCAAAATAAAGAGCTGTTTTAATCAACATAAAGCCATATAACCAAACCCAGAAATTGTGGGGCAAAGCTGTCCAAGTCAGACAATTTTCCCTGTCCTAATCTGCTTCAAATAACAGGGGTCAGAGTAGTGCTTAAACCTTAGTTAAAAATGTGCTATAAAGACAGAAATAACTACATTACCATGAACTACATTAGCTAATGCATTGGTTTAGCCAATAAAACCCTTTTCTGTTTATTTTAAGGGAATTTGAGTACAAAGCAATGGCAGTTATGATGTCCAAAACATTTCAAGTCAAATCTGTGTAAGCATTTTTCCTGCAAGTGTAAGAGCGGATTATTCTGTCATACGATAATTTGTCATTTTTATGTTTAAACATACTGATTCCTGTTCCCTTGAAGAAATAACTTCAGAATCGATCAAACAACAGACCGAGAGAGAACATGGAGGCAATGTTTCTGTGCCTATTAGTTTTCTTTACCATCTGTGGAATGTCTGCAGGCTTGCAACACAAAGGCACTGCCAACGCCTAAACTGCTTCGCTTACATAATCATTCTCCAGTGATGTAAGAATAACTAATCCAGTCTGTTGTGAAGCTTTCAAAATGCAAAAAAAAGTGTGAGGCACCGAAGCTGTAGGGGGTGGACTTCATCCAAGAAGAGATGGCACACCAACTCTTCCAAAAAAAGGTGAGGGAAGAGTGAGTTTGAGGAAAAATCTTCCTACCCGCAGCAATTTTTGCTTGATCGAGGGTTGAGAATGGCCTTCCCTTTGGATAATTAAAATGGCGAGTCTCCTTGGTTTTCATGAAGGTGCACTCTTATTAAAACAAGCATCTCTAGTCATTGCGCTAGATAAATGACTTAACGGCAAGTGCCATGAAGCCCATTAAATCGCTTCTTTAGAGATGGATCACATCCAAACTCACAATCAAAGGATTTGACCAGGATTATCTCAGATTAGAAACACTCATAGACAAATGAGGAGATGACAGGATATCATACACTAAAAGGATAAATTAGCAGTTACATACCAGCACTGGTTTTGCAATGCCTGTTATGGAGGAAAATTGAATGAGGAAAAGATTTAGGAAAGCTGTGTTTCTCTGGAACACACGAAATGAGATTCAGCATGTTTATACCTCTCTGAAAGCTTTTAGCCTCTTTCTCTTTGTATATAAAGACCTCATTTCTTGCACAGCCAAAATGGACCAAGAAAGGCAACAAAACAAGACAACCCCCCTGAAGAGGTCAGCTAGCATTAGCCCTAGTCCTTTTTATAGTGATGTATGTGTATTAAACATTGTTTCCCAAGTCATGACAAAAGATTGTCCATGAAAAACGCTAAAAGAAGGCAATGGTGATAAAGCACATCGGCTGGTACCTTTTATCAGATAATATAAAGATTCATTATGTATCTATCCTTTGAAGTTCCTATTTCAGCCATAATGAGTCTGATAAAAAGGTTAAGAGGATCTTCAGTCAGTGCAGACATGATAAATGATGACCCACCTTCATCGCTGTCTTGAGTTTTTCAATGCTCCTATAGCTATTCTCACATTACAGATTAAATTTTATTTAAAATGTTAATTAAGCTAGGTAATTAGGGAGGGTCTGCTTCAAGGAGCGTGTGGTTGAGAACCACTGCTCTAGATGTTTGGTCAGAAACTCACCAAAGAGACATCATTAGCTGTGAACATGGTGCGTTTCGCCTAGAATTTAACCCACATAGCACACAATGCCATCGCAATAGGGTGCAACAACTGGCCTAAAATCCAACCTTAAGAGGGATAGTTCCACCCAAAAATGAAAATTCTTTGGGTATTAATACTCACATCCTCATGCCATTCCAACCCCCAGACCTTTGTTAATTCTTTAGAACAAAATTAAAATATTTTTATGAAAATCCGAAGCTTTCTGACCCTGCATGGGGGTCAGCAAGCAACGCAACTGGCAGCTTGCAAGGCCCAGAAAGGTGAGTTAGGACATCATTAAAATAGTTCATGGGTGACATCAGTAGTTCAACAATAATTTTATGAAGCCTAGCAAGAATACTTTTTATGCGCAAAAGACAAACAAAACAACAACAAATTTATTCACACACAATTGCTAGTGTCCCTTAGGGTGTGGTCAGCAGAATTATTGTTATGCAAATATTACCATAGGCAAAAATCCCGAAAATCGTATTTTCAACTGGTATCCACACTGGAATGGAAATTCTGTGTGATGGCGAATGATTTGCCTATGCGCCATTTTGCAATCGGGTTATAGTTGGTTAAGGGATACAAAAATTTGCTGTGCTGACCAAACAGTAAGCTGCTTGGTTTAAAAGTGGACGTCTGTGTGAGCAGTGCTTCATACATCAATATATTATTAAAACTCAGACAAGCTCACTGCAAAATGTCTCCAAAATGCTATTTCCAATAGTACAAAAATTTTCCAAATCCTAAAATGTAATGACTCAAAAATATCTTTGTTTATAAATGAATATACATAGACTTACATAATTTGTGTTTTAAAAGGAACGATAAAAGGAATTCATTTGGAATAAATCATGTAAATCATGCAAAGAGAGCAACAAAATTATTTAGCAAAATAGTCATATTTTGTATCTTTACATACATTTCAGTACAATATTATTTAAAATTAACCACTTTAGCTAATGCTGCACCATATTTTCCATTCATTTAATCAATTATTTCATAAAGTAATTTAGATTTGATACCATTGTGATGAGGATGGGGGGGGGGACTAAAAATGCTAGGCATTTATTGAAGTCTGTCGCTAATACAATCATGGACAAAAAACGAGATTGATCTCGGATAGTATTTTAATATGAATACATATATGATTAATAATAAATTTTACTCTTAAAGTATGTTTCTGTGCTATCCAAAAGTATGTGTTACAATGGAAAATGACTGTAGATTATTCACACTAAGAGGGTGTTGGACTCCAAAAAGTAGCAGAGGCTCATTTTATTCTAACTGAAGTGTGTCGGAAATGGAGGAGGGACTCAATAAAAAGCTTCTGAACAGCATAAATATCCCAGGCCTCTTCTGGCTTTCACGGATAGATATTAGCTCACATTAAGTATGTACGTAATCATGTGCTTCTTTACATATTTTAAAGAGTATTAATAGCTTTCCCTTCTTTTGCCAGCATGCTAATGCCTGGCTTTGAATTTTTCTACCTATTTCCTACCGGGACAAAGGGAAGGGCCTGCTTGTCCTGTGGGTTTTGTGTGGCCTTAATACAATTGACCCATGTACTTGACAGAGTTTCCAGCTTAGTAGTCGACCACCTCTGATTCCCTCCTCGGAGAGCGAACTGTACTCTTCTTCAGTCTTAAGACGTTTACATTTGCATTTGAGGTTTAAGATATTCTTTACCTTCAAAAAAAAATGGTATGTGAAGATTTCATTGCTATCCTTGGCCATCTTTTATAAAATGACGATGACCAAGCTGCCCTTCATGTGGGTATTAATATTTTAAAAGGAAAGAAACCATGCAGACAGGGATAAGCATTATAGATCTACTCAGATTCATTTATCCTTCTTAGGCAAAGACTTCAAAAGGAAATATGTGCTGTAGATAAAAGGTGAGAATAGACATTCAGGTGTTGAATCATAGTTTGCGGTTGTGCACATTAATTCAGAAGTCACGTACAGAGGACCTATATTGGAGTAGGTGCAAATATGTGTTTTTAGTATAAATGATTTGGTCAAGTCTGTGTTTCTGTCCTGCATGAGCTCCCAAATCTATGAAAACCTGTGACTTTATATTTCACAATTGCAACTTTCTTTTAATTGTGAACGATATCTCACAATGTGACAAAATGTTGTTATTTTCTTGTAATTGTGACTCTATGGCTCTCCCTGTTGTACCTTAATCTCACAGTTTAACTTTATAATCTCACAATGGACGACTTTATTTTCCCGTAATACAGAGTTCTGGCATGATGGTGCAGTCTGATAAGTCTAACTCTGATGTAAGGACATCATTCTCACATGGCACAGCAGGATTGGTTCTCTCCTGTATTAGTAGCCCAATGAGTTCGCTGCTCAGCATTCAGATATGTGACTAGAGCTTGCCGTAGAAGTCCACACAGCTTGCTTCAGAAACCCTCCACCTTCCCCCAGAGGCTCCACCTGTATATATCTACTACGAGGTGATTCATGTATGCTATGGGGTTATTTCATGTATGTTATATTTGCAGCACCAACCAATATCTTACATGCGCACAGCAACATGTTGTGGAAGTATTGGCAGTAGCAAGTCTCGGTACTTGCTGTGCACACAGCAGCAGCAGCAGCAGCACCGTAGCAGATCTATTCGCGCCAAGACCAAATACATTAACATTGTCATGTACATTACCATGCCAATCCCCTCAGAGAGTTGTCATGACAGAACTGTAAACGTTATATATATCTCTCACAGTCCAACTTAATTTCTTACATTGTGTATTTATTTCTTCTTATTTAACAACAGTAACTTTATCCACAATTATTTTTAATTTGTTGGTCTGAGGCAAAAAGAGGCTTTTAAAGAAAACTGTTCTTAAACTCAAAATAATAAATGTCTGTCTTATAAACAAATCCCACTGGGTATGGTGGCACATTTTTTTCTATTTTATCTTTCTAGATCTTATTAAACAACATCATTTCTCTGACTATTTCTCTGACTAGCACTATTCTCTGACAGTGGTATGAGAAACTGATTGAGGTGAAGGTGTTGCCTGTGCCATATTAGGAATCAAATCCCCACTCACACCATCTGAGGTGAGTTTTCGGCTGGTTATTTGTGCTAGAATCGCTATATAGTTGTCACAAACGTGAGTGTCAAATCCTAGCAAGGCAGTGTGTTTTGAGCGTTCAGTGTCACCCATAATAATCAAGCCAGGTTTTTTTCTTTTCCTTTTTTCTTCTTTTTTTTCATCTCTTTTAATTTTTTTTTTCAGGCCACATTATAATTTACTCTTTAGACTATTAAAACAAAAGATATTTACTGTAGAGACTGGCATATTGTGTATGTGGCATATGTAACAGATGATACTGTAGAGTGAAAGTAATTACAAGCAGTGTGAATTGTTCTGCATTTTAATTTAATAATTGGGATGTGGTAGGGAAGACAGATCAATGAACGGGATGCCTTTTTACCGCCTATACTTTCTAAAAGGGGTGAAAGTGCAGGAAAAAAGATTGAAGAAAAAGAGCCGCACCCTTTTTTTATCAAATGAATGTCACAAGACCTGCCACTCTTGTGTTAGCCTCATTAATGTCCTCAACTGTTGCCTTTATACAAGAATAAGCTCCAACAGTCAAAATTAATGGATGGGCTGCAATGTCACCCTCTATTAAGAAATTAAATATTTTCGACGGTCAAGGGAAGACATTTAAATCCTATCTTCTTCCCTGGATCAGAGCAGGCCGGAGTAGTGTGGCCATCACTCCTGGGACTCTCAGCCCGTGGTCTCTTCTCTGCCTTACTGAACGTGAACACTGAACCGTTTAATCATCAAAAGACTTTAGGCACAGATCGCGCTCTCGCCTTACCCCCTCTCCTAAATAGCTTTACAGTTCTCCTCCGGACATATATTAGAAAGCACCTAATTTAATTGGCACTAAAATAAATTCAAACATAAAAGCTGCCTTAAACGCTAAAAACAAGTCTGTTGGCAGAGTGACCGGATTCATGAAAGGACCCTGCAGACGGAGGCCTGCTGGAGGCCTTTGATCAGGCGGTCTAATGCAGTCCTGACATCTTCACTGCTCCTAAATTTCACCGCCTTGGTTAGAAAGCAGGCTTCCGAGAAATTAGTCCCTTGCATATCCCAATCACAGACCTGGAGAGCTCTGCTCGAGCTCTTGGGATTATTGAGAATTCAGCTGCACGATGAGCATTTGGGGCGAGTCTTTTGTCCTGTTGTTCATCATACTAACGCCTTTCTCACATCTATAGAGTGTGAAAGTCCTGTTAGGATTCTCTCTACTCTAGCATGTTGGGATATTTCATCAGCGGTTGCCAACAGCCTGTCGGAGAATGACTAGTACACATAAGAAATAAGCAGAGTGATAAAACAGCATAATAACTGGATAAATAGCTCTCTGTTGATTTCTGGCCCGGCGCAAATCTTTTTCCTTTTTTAAAATTTTGTAACGAGACCCAAACTCCTTTATCAAATGTACCGTTCTACTAGTGAATCATCAGTCCCAGCGCAACACAACCCAAACTCCCATAAAAATCATTGCATCAACCGACACAGCAAAATTAGAGACTCATTGGTCAAGGCGTATTTGCAAGAAAAGCACTTCTCCTTCCTAAATCAGAGGGGACGCAGTCCTTTTTACAATCCTCTCAAAATCCAATCTGATCGATGCAATGAAGTATGTGAAACCAATATTCAATATCCAAAATGCTGAACTTCAGCAGGGAGGGCAAACGGGCTGTGCTCTTAGCGAGTTGAGGACAACAGCAATTATGAAGGAGATTGAAAAGAGAATAAATGAAAAAGCTCTAGTGGGGAACGAGGGGTAGAGGAGCGTCTGCAGCAGAGAGAACCGGACACATCGCGTGATTGATTTTGAGCGTGGACGGCCGCAGGGAACCTCGGGTTCAATGTGGTAATGATAGCTTTATAATTAAAGATTAAAGACCACCGAACACGGGGAAGACACAGCAGAAGGGCAGGGGGGCTTCTACTGTGACACTCTGAATAATTTAAAGAAAAGAGTTGTCTGAAATATAAATTCAATTTATAAATATAAATCTTGATGTTGCAATAATATGCAACTATAGTAGGTGACATGGGAAACAGGTTTTTGAATGCTCATTATTTATTAGTATTAGTAATTAGTATTAGTTATTAGTACCATTAGTATTAGATTATAGTTAAATTTATATATTATTAAATATTTTATTATATAAAATAGGCATATTCTTAAAATGGTATTAAAAACTATTGTAACATGAATAGTAAAACAAAATATCTATAAATAGTTATTATTGTATTTCACTACTCACCCAACAACCAAAACAACAATTATACAATAAGATAGAAATATCCATTAATAATAATAATAGGATTATTATTATTATTATTATATTATTATTATTATTATTATTATTATTATTATTATTGCATAGTTTTGTTTTTGTTTCTGCTGTTCGCACTGTTGGAGTCATGTATGGTTATAATCTCAATTTATTATTCTTAAAATAAAATATATTGTTAAAATGTGATTAAAATATTATTGTTATGAATAATAACTATATTCCTGTAAAATAATAATCTTATTACATACTCATTATAAACATCTGCAACCCCAACACCAACAGCAGCAGCAACAACTACAAATAATAATAATAATGATAATAATAACAAAAATAGTATTATTACTGTTATTGTTGTTGTTGTTTTTGCTGCTGCTGCTGTTATTGTGCTGTTTTGAGTCATGTGGGATTTTTTGTCTTAATTTATTAGCTAAATAAAAACTATGAAACATGTCACAACCATTACACTTATGGTAGAGTATAATTAAAAATGTAAGCACACTAGAACTACAGAGTTCATAATAATTAAGTTACATATGGATTATTTAAGACACTCTTCCCCCAGTAACACCACCAATAACTAAAAACCTAATTATATATAATTGTGTTTGTAAAAGTAAACATAACAACCTAGTTTAATTATAATGGTAATGTTGCTAAGAAGCAAAAACTCCCACTAATCTTTTTCTTTTTTTTTTTTTTTTAAATAAATCTGCAGCGTGTCAGTTTCATAAAGCGATGCTGGCAAAGTGTGAATATCTCACACATTCCCTGTGGCATCTGTGTGTCCTGCTGGCTGGTGAACTCCAGTCAGTCAGAGACTAATAAAATCATTCATCAAGGTGCCATGTCACTCAGCAGATTAAATAAGAGGGTTTTTAGAGGGGCATTTGCATGGCCATCTAGTGCCTAGGCTAAGAGGCTAATGCCATAAAGTACTGCAACGATGTGATTTAATGTAATACTGTCATGTCCATATGCTAATCCTCCAGCCCTCTTTTCAGTCGCCGAACCGTAAGAAAGGGAGAGGGGGGTTTGTAAAGGAGAGGAGAGAACTGTCCTTGTCCTTCCTACTGTGATCACGTCACCCCACACACCCCAGCCGGGGAGTTTAGTTCACTCAAACCTGTCCTGGCCAATACAGTACAAGATGCAAGTCGCTTTGATAAGGGTCCACATCTGTGCATGTCTGTTCATTGTCCCTACCCCCCCCACCTCCCTCATATCATTGTCCCATCTGTATGTTGGAACAGCTGTTTTCTTTTCAGGATATTGCATTTCAAGCTTGAAGCACGGGCCTCTCCTGAAACTCAAACAGTACTATCTATAAAAGACAAGGGCGGTTTGAATTGGCTGCAATTTCTGGTTAAAATAGCTTCTTACAGAATTGCTAATCCTACCTCTCAGCCTCCCCCTAAGATGCCTTTTCCTTGTCAGGAATTGGTGTTATTGCACAAACACTTTCCTCATCAAGAATCCACAAGAGAAGCAAGGAGAATTTAGTTCTAATGGCTTACTAAGGGAAGAGGAAGCTGTCACACCCGTCCACCCCTCCACCATCTCTACTTTTTTCCCGCTGTCTCGGGCGAGTGGCGACCCCCCCCCCCGGGTAAGCTAGGCTGCACTTTAGGTTTTTTTTGGCTTCATTTTGAAAGGACCAGATCACGCTAATTAAAAGCCATTGTTCAAAGAAGCTTTGAAAGGTGAGGAATTGTGGTGATATGATTTTTATGGCGTTCTGCTGGCCTTCCGAAAGGCTATTTCAAACAAATGAACCTTTCAGCGGTGTTAAACTGTCTCCTTAACAAAAGCTTTAAGTTCAAGGAACAGTTCCACTCCAAAAGTTCCGATATCATTTATTCACCACCCTTTCTGTTTTTCTATTGTAAGGTTTTTCTACATGTGGTAAAAAAATTAAGGACACCAGCCCTGGTCACACATTTCCCTTACAATGAATGGAAAAAAAGCAGCTGTGGTTCATTCTACTGAATGTCTTCTGTTGTGTTCCACAGAAAATAAATAAATAAATATAACATTATTAACAATTGAAAAAAACAGCATTTGTTAAGGTGAGTGTCACAGGACAGGAATTTTACATTTTAGATTAAACGTATCCTTTTATAAACAAAAATGTGAGCTGTTTTTTAAAAGTGTAGTTCCATCAAAAGTTTGCAAGTGCTTAACTTGAATAATAACTGGGATGTTGGTTATGCATTATATTGAGAATAAACATGAAATATGCAGAAAGTAGTATACAAACTGACATCAGATCTTGTTGAGTACACAAAACTATAAAGAAATATAAAAAAGAATGTTTCTTTAAACATTAATCTATAGTGTTAATTTTTGTTTATGAAATGCAAAAATGAATAAAATATTATGACATCTTAATTTAATACACTAATTGCAGTTACATTTATACAGTATATAATTCACAACGTTAAGGCTTCCACACCTGCATGTTTCTAACTCTCCAGTAAACATGTTCATGTACATTTATTATTTCAATAGTATTTTTTATGTTATATTTCAAAATAGTATATTTATAAACAAAGATCTATTTCCACTTAAGTTTTTAAACATTATTTTACATGTACGATGGCGTTCAGAAATAACAAATTAGTGTCAGGCAGACCTTCCCCCCTGTTGTCTCTTTAAATTGCATGTATGAATCATATTATAACAAAAATGTTACATAGTTATGGACATAATCAGATCAAAATGTGTTTTGAAATCAGTGTCTGAAATCTAGGATTAACTTTTTAAAGATATTTGCCAATTGAATGAGGATGGGTCAGAGCTGGAGAAAACTGAACCGATCTAACATGTGAGCAGTTAGAAGCTTACAAGCTTAGGCCACTGAACCCACTGCCGTAGAGTAGTTTAATAAAAGCTGACCATATATGAATAAGCATTTCCATCTGAGAACGCAATGGGCTTCTCTTCGATGCCTTCACACTTTTCCCTAATTAATAGGAACTCCCCTAATTATGAAATATGTTGCTGTGTCTAAGACTCTTCCACAGGTCCCTTAAACTAAATGAATAAAAGAACAAAAATGTAAGTGAATGAAATGGACTGCACTCACAAGCCAACTGACAGAGCATGTATTTTATGCCCGAATAACAGAAACAGGCTTTATAAAGAAAAAAATAAAAGAAAAAAATAAAATCAATATAAAAAAAAGAAAAAAAAGTGACAACACCAGCTGTGGTTGCCAGATATTTCACATGAAAAAAAAAATAAATAAATAATAAATAAAACACTGTCAATGTTTCAGGCATTATGGGGATGTTGTCTTGTCGCTGTAGATTTATACAGAAACATCTTTGCCATTAACCTTACATAATGGCTAATGTAACAAGGTACTTCATGATCTACAAACAAATTTAATAATAAAATAAAATAAATAAAATGCATTGCTCCTTAAATTCTACTGTACACACCCACAATAAAGTTATGAACATTAAAATAGTGTTATAAACAGTAACTAAATAACATAAAAACAACCCAAAACCAAACCATAAAATATAAACTGGAAGGCCAAAGAAAAAGAAATTTAATTTTAATTTTGGAATCACAGAAGGACTTTTCACTGTTTTTCATAACAAAGTATAAAGGTATGTTGTACTTTGTATTTACAAAACACACAGGACAGAACAGACAAAACAACAAAAACAAAATAAATAAATATAAGATTGTCAATGTACGTGAGATGCTATGTTCGATACCTTTTGTGTCCAAAAAAACAAGTTATCAGTATTTTAACAATTAAATAGGATTTTGCTCTAAAAACTAATAAAGTAATATAAAATGTTATAATTATTAGTCATAAGAATAATAATAAAGTATTATTACTTATATTATTATTATTATTATTATGCCTTTGTTACAAAAAATTATTATTTGAATGGCTTGGCCATGTTAAGTAACATAATAATAATAATATTTAATAATAATAATCATTTACATGTAAATCATTTAGCAGATGCTTTTTATCTAAAGCAGCTTACAAATGAGGAGAACAACAGAAGCGATCAGACGAACGAAGAGAAACAGCCAGTATACAAGTGACTGTTGAACATAGTCTCAGTTAGTCTAGCAACAGGAACACATACGCTAGGTTTATATATATATATATATATATATTATAATATTATATATATTATATATATAAAATATTATATCATAGAATAATTATAGGATAATATATATAAATAATTGAATAGAATAGAACAGAACAGAATAGAATAGAATAGGTAAGCGTTCTAGTATTTAGTTCGTCAGGTGCTGGAGAAAAAACTTTTTTTTTTGAAAATGGCCAAAAGACTCAGCTGTTTCCAAAATTGAGAGGTTCATTCCACCAGCTGGGCACAGGCCAGGGAAAGATCCCTGATAGTGATTTCTGCCGTCTTTGGGATATGACTACAAGCGTGTCATTCACATTGCAGAACACAAGCTTCTGGCGGGCGCAATGTAACGTTTGAAACTAGCGAGTTTAGGTATATTGGTGGGCCGCGCTCAGGCTGTTGTCCTTGATACGGCAAACATGGTACTTGAATTTGTATTGCAAGCAGCTATTGGTAGCCAGGTGTAAACTTATGAAGAGGAGGTGTAACCTAACATCTTTTTTCAGCTTGTTTAAATGCGACTCTTGGCTGCCTGCATTTCTAGATCAGTTACAAAAGGATTGATTCGTGTCATGCAGGGAAGGTCTCTGCGCAACGAGAGCATTACAATAGATCCCCAGTTCTGGACGCCAGAACAACGAGCTTTGAACAACGGAGTTTCGTCAGCTTGTTCTGATATGGAAGAGTACTAATCTTCCTATGGTTGTTTTAAGGCAAAATCTACAGGGCGGGGCCATTGTAAGCAATTTGTTATGGTGAATCTTAACTGCTGATTAAGCATTGATCACAAACTCCAAGGTTCCTGGCTGTCCTGGAAGGAGTTATGGTTGATAAACCTAGCTGTACCAGAAGGGGGGAAAGCATTGTGACGTGCTGGGTTTGGCCGAGACCATGAGCCATTCTGTGTCTTAGTCAGGTGTTTGAGTTGAAGTTGGTGGTCCTTCATCCCAGCTAGAAATGTCTCTCAGACAGGCTGCAATGCGAACAGCCTACAGGTCACGCATCTCCATTGGTTCAGCATTGCAAGTAGAGTTGAAGTGTCATCATGTATAGCAGTGATAAGAAAAGCCCATGTCTTCTGAATGAAAGATCCTAATGATTACAATGTAGAATTGAGAAGAGAATGGTCCAAGCAATGAGCCTTGAGGAACCCATTAGCAATGAAGTTGCGACTTCGAACCCTCACCCCTCCAAGACACCCTGAAGACCTACCTGAAGAGGTAAGACTTGAACCTTGGAGTGCAGTTTCCTGAGATGCACGTCCTTTATGAGGTGGACCTGAGGCTCTGCTGTTAACCTGTGTCAAAAGCAAAGCAGACAATTCCAGCAAGATGGTACTGAGGATTTGGAAGCTTCCCTGCCAGTCCTCAGGGCTTCAATAACTGAGAGCAGGGCAGTCTCAGTTGAGTGGCTGCTTTGAAGCCAGATTGGTTGTTGTCCAGGAGGTTGTTCTGTGCAAGAAACATAGAGAGTTGGTTGAACACAACTCACTCAAGTGTCTTTGCAATGAAGGGAAGGGATACCGGACTGTAGTTTTCTAAAAGTGCTGGATTTAGAGAGGGTTGTTTTAAGCAGTGGGGTTACCTAGCCTGCTTAAATGCTTAGGGAAATGTACCAGTGTGAAGAGAGGTGTTGATAATGTGAGTCAAGTCACATTTATTTATATAGCGCTTTTAACAATACAGACTGTGTCAAAGCAACTGAGCAACATTAATTAGGAAAATAGTGTGCCAATAAGGCAAAAGGACAATAGTAAACACTAATTTTTCCAGTTAAAGGCAGTTCTTCATTGAATTCAATGATGTCATCATCCAGCTCAGTTCAGTTAAAAGAGTATCTTTGCAATCATCTGCAATCAAGTCAGCGATATCGCTGGAAATAAAGTGTCCCCAACTAAGCAAGGCAGAGGCGACAGCGGCAAGGAACCAAAACGCCATCACAGGTAAGCGCAGGTATGACTGAAGAAGAAATGGCCTGAAGTATGTGAGTGGGGATAGGATCAAGTGGACAGTTAGTAGATTAAAAAGGATATGTTTGGAAACGTCTGTCTCGAGAGTGGAGAGAAGGAGGAGAGAGAGTGTGTATTTGTCATTATGAAGTTATCATCGGTTTGTGGTGTGAAAAATTGGTCATTGATGTTTCTTGTTTTATTTATGAAGAATATTACAAAGTCATCAGCTGTAAGAGTTGATGAAGGAGGACAGAGAAGAGAAGAGAAAGTTTTGTAAAGTGTCAGAGTCAGAACAGCTGTTAATTTTGTTGTGGTAGTATGTTGTTTTAGAAGTGGAAACATTTACAGAGAAGGGAGAGAGAGGAGTGACTGATACACACACTAAGAATGGTCGAGTTTTTGATTTGTTCCATTTCCTCTCTGCAGCCCTGAATCTAGAGCGATATTTACTGAGAACATCAGACAGCCACTGTTTGGTGTCCAGTGCTGGAAACTGAGAGGGTGAAGGAAGTGAGAATGATAGTCTAAGTAAGATGTTAGAGTGGAGCAGAGAGTGTTAGTAGCACTGTTTGTGTCCAGTGCTGGAAACTGAGAGGGTGAAGGAAGTGAGAATGAAACCATAGAGGATATGCAAGAAGGAGGGAGTGAGCATAGCTTACATCGAAAGGTGACCTGTGGAGGAGTGTGTGCTATGTCAGGAGTTAGTGTGAGGTTAGAAGTGATGATGAAATGGTCTGAGGTGTGTAATGGAGCAACTAAAGTGTTGTCAGTGGAGCAAACGACAACCGCAGCTAAAATCTAATGAGAACAGAAAACAAAACTCTTACAAACTGCTGTTCTCATCTGCTGCTCGACTGCTTCTTCTAACAAGTGCTTGCAAACAGGTAAATAAGTACTTTTACTGGTTTTGGCCACACATTATTACTTAGCCAACCCGAACTGGAAAGTCACGCGTGATATCCACAAGAACAAACATGACTAAAGCGCCAAGATTTACCATGGCAAACACAGTAATCAAAACAATGTTTCCCTAGCAATGACAACCATGCTAAAATCTAATGAGAACAAAAAAACAAAACACTTACAAACAGCGGCCCTCTTCTGCTGCTCGACTGCTTCTTCTAACAAGTGCTTGCAAATAGGTAAATAAGTACTTTTACTGGCTTTGGCCATGCCTTACTACTTAACAAACCGGAAACAGGAAAGTCATGTGATATATGTTACACCACAGAAATCCACACGCAGTGTTGGGAGCAAAAATAAGGTTTGTTTTTATTTTCCAAGAGTCACTCATATACCGGTAGCAAAAAAAAGCTAATCACAGCTTGAGAACACCTTGTGCTTTTTCCTGACCTATGCTCCTTCCCGCAATCTCGCTACATTCCTAGACATGTATCTTGTATTCACAACTGTCAGCACAAAAAGTCTTTGACATTCATCCTAAATAAATGTTTTTATACAGGGCATGTGATGCAAAAACAATAATATGTAATAATAAAAAGATCTAAATACAGCCTCAAATAAATGTAATATACAAACTATATGGGGGAGGGGCTTCATCCCTTTACACTCTTGCCTTCAAAAATTATAATAGATCCGACATCCACAAAATGCTGTTGAGTTACAGGAGTCAGCTACAGTAAATACTATTTAAGGATATAATGATGGCTTAGGCCAGAAATCACACTGACGAAACCTCCGATGTTATTACAGTATCTCTGCAGGTGATGCTATTGTGCACCGAGAAAACAACCACATTTCCCACCTTAAATAATGGACAGAGTATCCTTCCTTGAGTCCTATTGTACCATGAGCTCAAGCTGTGTATCCTAGACAACGGCTTGAGAATCTTGTCATCACAGTTCCTTATTTTAGCTTCTTCCCAGTCTGTCGTTATTTATATCTGATTATACAGGGTCAACTGAAAATACAACTACTTTTATCAATGAAACCATGTAACTATAACTTGAAACATTATATAAACATCAAACAACAAATAAACATCAACATTTCAAAACAATCTGAGTCTGTACATTTCTCCTATATATATATATATATATATATATATATATATATATATATATATATATATATATATATATATATTCTTCCTTATGTATATTTATGGCTATGTGTACCTATATGGGCCAACAGGTGTAATATTCTCTTGGTTTATGTATGTATGTTTTTGTTAAAGGTGCAGGATTTCACCCTAGTTTGTGGTAATTAAATGTCTGCTTGTGCTTTCATTTTTTTTTCAAAGGATAATAGTCTCTGTGGTAGTGCGAGATGTGCCTCTGGATCTTGCTCAGTGGCATCTGCATCGTGCTCAGGTTAGCCCTTTTTCATCTGGTTTCAGCTCTCGAAACGCTGGTGCCCTTCATCCGCATCACCAATTCCTAAGCTTCCGAGAACTTCTGCCCGGTTTTCACACCCCATCCTCACTATCCTAACATCTGTTTACCACCTCCTCCAAGTTGAACTCGACCAGGCTCCATGAGACTAGCCATCCCCTCATTTTAGAAACTCTAGTGGGTCGCTTGTGAATGAGATGCCTGTGTCAAGTAAGCACGCTGTTTGTGACCCTGGCTAGGTTTGAAAGGGTACCTGGGAAATCCTGTCCATTCTGCTCTCATCTTCGAAGCTACAGTACCTTCCGTGACTATGCACTGCTCGTTGGCTGTTCTTTTTGCTGTCTTTCCTCTGAACTGGTATGACTATTCTCTCTAAAGCAAGAATTCACAAGAAAGCAGCATGTTATGATGAAGGATTTCTGACCCGCCCTTGTCCAGTTTCAAGACAACACCTCAAGTAGACTGGGCACTCTGATCTCTTTTTCTGGACCACATGGGCCCTTGCTCATCCCAATATGATCCTAAGTTTCCCTAGGCCCCCACTTTTCACTCATGTTTACTTACAAGAAACCTACAGCCTGCTGTAACTCTGCTCCAATGCTGGATTTTAAATGTCTCCGCGCCGGCTCTTCCACTTTCTCTCTTGACGGAATTCTAGCCAGTGTATAGGCTTGTCCATGCGCTTTCCTCCAAATTTCTGCTGACTCCGAGATGAGATAGGATTGGTCTCTTGGGATGGAGGTTTAAACATAACTATCAATGAAGGCCTCTGGTGCGAACAAACCAACGCAGTATAGAACACATCCTGTCGCCTTGTTTTCATGTTCATGGAGGGGTCGACTGCTTTTTGTTGCAACGGGGTCTTCTATCCACTTTTTTCGTCATCCAGGTTCTGTCAACCTTTGACACAGCAGCCGTGTTGAACACGCCACTTCCCCTGTGAATGATAAGGTGGTCGTGCTGGATCCCTTTAATACCACTGGGTTGGTTGAAGGTTGGGCAAACAACGGATTAATCCAAACTCCGGCCCCTGGTCCAGATGCAATCTTGTGTGAAAGCAAAACCCACTGGAATGTGTAAGCGGGTGACCCGCAGTTCTTTTTCCTGTAACTGTAGCACCCGCAGAGGGGGGGGGCCCGCTACTCTGTCTCCCAGGCTTTGTAGTAACCGGGACAGCGGCCTGAAGGGGCGTGTTTGACGTTAGTCACCGGTAACTGTATTCCTCTTGCTGCTTCTGGTGTGTCTCATTGGTCAAGACCGGGCTGCCTCGTTCAGGCATCGCCAATGAGCTCTTCATCTGTAAGGCGGGTGATTTTTCAGATCTGTTTGCAACTTTCAGCGGGAATTCATTTCAGCACGTGTGAGGTCCAGTAATGATGAATCTGGTAATTGATTTTGGATTAGTTCACATATACTGGTTCCTCAGCATCTCCATCTCTGCAATTAAGTAGCCTCCCTTTTTAGTTCTATGGCTCTGAACAAAGAAGTTTTGGGGGTGATTCACAAACTATCCCTGTGGTCAGGGGATCTGGAAGGAGGACCCAATTGCAGTGTGAGTACCAAGAATTTATTGACAAAACAGACCGGGTACAGAGGGGTAATGAAGTGCACAAATTGATACCACATACCAGGAGACACAGTAAACAGAAACAGCCCAGGGAAGGCCACTGGAACAGCTGTCAGACATCCAACTGCTTACAGAATACTATAGCCTGCATGGCTGAGAGGCTGGGCAAGACCAGGCTGATGGAAAAAGACCACATAAGGCACCATAGGCAGAGCTCAGATGCTTATTGACATAACTCTAGAGCAGACCAAGTGCCAGGGAGGTAGAACCAGTGGCAGGATACAATGGAATAGGTCAGGAACTCTAACACACAAGACCAGACAGGACAAAGCTCCACAGAAACACAGAACCTTCTATGGCCATGACCCAACTGCCGGGAACGACCTCTGTAGGTGTGACAGGACAGGCAGGAACACTTTGTATGGCCCAGATGTGACAGGTAGGAACAACACTTGAGGACTTGACAACATCTGTGGACATGACAGGAGTGATCTCTGAACACTTGACACAACAGGAACATCTTCTGTGGACATGACAGGAGTGATCTCTGGGGACTTGACAACTGACCGGAATGACTTCTGATGGCATGATATGAGAGTCTAGAACAGCCTCTGGTATACCTTCTGTAACAAAGTCAAATAGGCCAGTAGGTTTGGAAGAATACCCTTGTAACTGTGACTTGAGGTTCTGACAACAAGGCCACCGAACTAGACACCTCTGGACCAGGTTCCAAAATTGACTGAGGAAGGACTATGGGGGCTATTGAAATACCCTCCTGGGCCACAGGAAGAAACTCAGAAACTGACTCTTGAACAGCCTCGGGGGCTGATGAACTGCCCTCCGGGGCTGGAGCCGACACTGGAGTGAGCTTTGGGGCTGGAGCCGACACTGGAGTGAGCTTTGGGACTGGAGCCAACACTGGAGCGAGCTCTGGGGCTGGATTGGCTCGGATAACTTTAATTCTCTCAGGAATGATTTGAACAGACTTGAAGCAAGAATGACTGCAGCAACCTCAGCGGAGTTTGAAACTGACTTGACTGAAATGGCCGCAGTTCAGGAGAATTTGGTACGAACTTGACTAGATCAGGGATAGCTGCAGCAAATTTGGTCAAATCAAAGGTGCCTGGAACTGGTTTGACTGGCCCAGGGATGCCTGCAGCAGTCTCAGTCAACTCAGGGGTAGGGCGGGGCAATAAATCGCATGTGATTGTCACGCGCATTTCGTCAGTAAAGCCGGTTCCCTGATTACCGCTAAATCGCTATCACCTGCTTTCAAATGGAGCGTAATTTAATAGACAGAGCCGTAGATCACTGACAAGCTACGCAATATCGCATTCATTATCGAAGGCGATTCATCTGTGATAATGAACGCGATATTGCATAGCTTGTCAGCTAAATTCACTAAATAAAAGAAAAAAAATGGAGTAGTAAAGCTCATCTGTTGGGTCCTGACTTTGGCTGGTTCGTAATGTCAGGGGGTCTGGAAGGAGGACCCAATGGAAGTGTGAGTAACAAAGGGGTTTATTGACAAAACCAGACTGATACAAAGAGAGGAAGTGAAGTGCCTGAAGTGATTTTACAGCAGGAACACGGTAAACAGGGAAACAGCTAGGGAAGGCCCCTGGAACAGCTTCAGACATCCAACTGGCAGGGGGAATACTCACGGCAGCAGAGGCGGCAAGACCGGGAAAGCTGATGGAAAGACCACATAAGGCACCATAGAGCCAGAGCTAAGATACTTGTTGACCACCGACTCTGAAGCAGACCAAATGTCAGGCAGGGAGAACCAGTGGCAGGACACACAGGAACAGGTCAGGAACTCTAACACACAAGACCAGAAACGACAAAGCTCCACCGAAAACACACATTAAACCCAAGACATAAATTACCAATCTAACCAACACACTAACTAAAAGAATTTGTGACGTGAGTGTGTGAGTATTACCAAACAAACAAACAAACAAACTAAAACAAACTCAAACAAAATCCAAGAAAAGTAAAAGCAAAAAGAAGAACTAATAAATATTAAAAGTAAAAGCAAAAAAGCAAGAACAAACAGATTTCTAAAACAAGGAGCAAGACAAGAACATGGAACTACAAAGGACTAGACAAAACAAGGGCACAAGACCAACCAGGCAGGGAGACACGGACACATACTCAGCCACATCCACAGACAGAGACAAAGATGGTGACAGAAGGGGTGAGAATGACCACAAACCAGCAAACACAAAAGGGCAAGGGGCACTATAAATAGGGAGGAAAACACATGAGGAACAGGTGAGCACAATTAGACCAACAAGGGTAAAAAGAGGGTGTGGTAAAAAAGGAAACAAGGAGGAGGGGATAAAGGAGCACATGGCCGAGAAAACAATTGCAAGGCCGTAGCACATTTCGCTATGGGCCTAAGAAACAAAAACAAAACAAACAGTGTCAGTGCAAAACCCTGACACCTGTGTGATGTTCACCAGCTAGTGATACAAATCTGTTGAGCTATCTTCTTTGAAATGGCCTTTAAGGATGGTTTTCAGTTGGGGAAGAGTCAAATGACTTTTAATTTCTAGAATGTCCCGGCGGCTAAGACATGACTGAATGGCTCTCAAACGCATCGACAATTTTTCTCCGTATGCCCTCTGCACTCACTTCCAAGTTGATGCATCAAAATTTGTGTAAGACAGATGTCCTTTCTGACCGCTCTCCCTATAGTCCCGTAGTTTGAGCGCATTCTGTCACTCGGGATCGTGACGGCCAGACGAGCCTCCATATAAGATAACTGGGTCTGCTTCGGTTCTATCTTTGTGTGTTACTTGGTCACTCAGCCCATCCTCTCCCACCCAATTAAGGCTTTTGTAAAGGTATGGAACTAAGTTGGAGGTCTGCATATTGTTGTCTTTAACGTTTCCAACTCATTAGTCATCCTCTTCGTTAACCTCCCCACTGTGCTGCCTGACAAGTACACTCGCAATTACTTTCTTTAAACTCCGTGCCCCCATGGAACAATGAACGGCCAGGTGTCCCAGTTGGCTACAGGAGGAACCACCGGGCGAGGCGTGAGCACGCGTGTCGAGTCCTCAACAAGGCGATTTTTATAACACTTCGAAGGGGAGATCCATCATGTAGCAGCACCATCAAGGTAATACTTGACACTGGAGACAAGGAAACACCAAAGCTTAAGAACAGGGGAACTAAATGGACACTCTCTGGGAACAAATGATGCTAACGTGGACACCATGGAATAGATAGAAAACTAAATTGGGGGACCATGGAACAGGAAAAAAGAAATGACGACCATAATCACCTCAATATGGAGGCAACTGGGTCTGAGGAGAAACACCAACACGAGACAGGGAAACAGAGTCTGACACTACTCCCCCCCCCAACAAAAATTGTGGAAGATTTACAGGTTTCCGAGGCACTCCGTGGGCCAGCCATAGTTCCGCACCCTCTCCCTCGGCCTAATTGAGGGACAGGGCACACTCAATGTGGGCTTATAAACTCAGGAATGGAAGGCCCTCCATGGGGCTAAAATCAGGAACAGGAGCCCTCCGAGGGCCTAAACTCGGGGAACTAGAGCGACCTTGAGCAAGCTCTGGGCTGGGGTGCGGGCTGGAAACAGTCTTTTTTCCTCCTCATCCTCCTCACTTGTTTCCGTGTGAATATGGCGGTAGATGGGCTTGTCGTTGTGTCGGGCAGTCGGCATGACTTTTGTGTAATGGGCAGAGACTTGACTCGGGAATGTAGCCTGTGGGGACTTCAGCATGCCACGGCCGGCGTGCGTGGTTCGTGGTTTGGGGCCCGGATAGACTCTCCAGACACCGGAGGATCCCCTTCCCTCCAAGTTTTAGTCCCGTGGGTTCTGGGAGGTCAACAGGGGCGATGGTATTGGCCCTGTGCCAGAACAGCGATGATGATGGTGGCATCATCTAAAGCTGTTCGTCTTCCGCAAGCCTGCAGAACTCCTGGGCATACTGGGCCTGAAAAAAAACCTGACACTGGAGACAAGGAAACACAAAGCTTAAGACACAGGTGAACTAATGGGGACACACCTGGGAAGCAAATGATCAATAATGGGAAACACCTGGGAGAAAACATCAATCAGTTCAATTAATCTTGTTTGAATCAAAATGTTTTATGTTACCCTGGAACTTTTGCAAAACAAGGCCAGTTCTATTTAGCTTATAGAATGTCAATGAGTTAAATCCAATGCCGAGTTGATCTTTGTAACTACCGAAGATCCATTTCAGTTTTTACCGCTGCTTCTCTCAGTCTTCTTCCGTCGCTCGCTGCCGCAGTCACTCCGTGTCGTCTGTCCCTTCATTTGGCACTGCTGTTTGTATAACTTGACAACTCCTGTGCTGGCTCGTCCAATTTTGTTACCACGAAATCCACGACATGTGTTGTGAGTCAAATGAGGTGTGTGCATTTTATTGCGGCAAAGTCACCAGCATACAGAGAAGTAAGTGCGACTAGGGGCAAGAACCCGAGTGTTTTTTTCTAACCTTTGCTCTTGCCCGCAATCTGCGCCCCCCATCTCGGTACATTCATAGTTAGCAATTCATTCTGCCAAATGTCAGCAGAAAGGTTATCTAACATTCATCCTACATAAATGATTTATACAGGGCATGATGCAAACAAAAATAAAAATAAATAATATAGAGATAAGAAAGCCTTTCAAACACATGTAAAAATGCAAAATAAATGGGGGGGGGGGGGGGGGCGTATCCCTTACATACAAGAGAACAAATGAACAGAGCCACGCCATTTACCAAAGTAAACACAGCAATCAAAACCATTTTCCTACAGCATCATACTAAAATGATGCAAACAGGAAAACCAACCTGGGGGTTACAAACTGCTGTCCTCTTCTGCTGGCTCGACGCTTCTTCTCTAAATAATAATAATAATAATAATAATAATATAATAATAATAATAATAATTTGTTATAACACTAACATCGCAAAGCCATTGTAATTAGTTTTACGTTAGTAATGTTATATTTTTGTTTAGTTTTAATGCATATTTTATTTTTCACAAATATTAGTTTAAAATCAAGCAACACATGGTGGACCCCTTACAGTACTGCTGTGACACACCCTGTTGAAGACCCTTGATATATGATATAGTATTCATTTATATGGGAAGTACTGTTGGACAAAAAAAGTGAATAAAGAACATAAAAAACATAAGATAGCACACAAGAATGAAAGTTTACTTTGCTCTCACAATCTGCCCCTTTAGCTAAACACAGTGGCGGTTTTCAGCTGCTAGAGGTTTTTCTTGCACTTTCATCAAAGTCATGCTGTACAAATGGTTAGAGAGATGAGGTAAAATCTATCTTGAGTGGCCTTGTCGCCCAAATACCAGCAAATAGAAAAAATCCATTGAGAGTAGCAGGGCCAAAGCTGTGCCATGCACTTTCAGGGAATGAAAAGGCACAATTACATTCCACCTCACCTGTCGGGCTATGGATTGGTATTTCATATTGGTGGCCTACACTGCATGTGGCGGTACCCATAGTTATACTTCCTGCCCCCTTTCAGCTTCCTGCAGTAGATGTTTTCAGAGTGTCATAGGTAGAGACACCAAGGTATGGAATGTCATAAGTAACTTTGTTTGCATGTGTGTTTTGTTGGAAAGATGCTACTGAAGACAATGCAAATAGAAAACAATATTTTTCAAGCTTAGTCACAAGTGATATAGTCTCAGACTCAGACAACACACCTTTGGACCACCCATAGCGAAGTTCACTGATGGACTGCAGTTCTGTGAAAACTGGAAAGTACTTTTTGGATTTGGAGAGCTCTAATCTGATTGGCTGAGTTCACCCATGTTATGAGATTAAAGACACAGGGATTTATTTATTTTTAAATCCGTTTTTTTTTTTTTTTTTTTGCTGAACTTTTTCCAAGTTAGAAATCAAATCCACTGTCATTTTACTATTATTTATGTAATTAATACACCTAATATAAAGTGGGACCATGAATTTTCATTTTTGCATCAACTATCACTTCAGACATTTAACCATTAAACACCAACTACATCAATTTGAATCATACTAAGGTGACTTAGAATAAAAGTAAAAATATATATTTTAATATCAAGATTTAACATCTGCATCACAGAAAGTGAATGCACTTCTGGCTATTCAGTGCTTTTATCTGGTCTTATTTCCCCCGCATTGCATCTGTACTATTTCATAGATAAAACATGAAAGCAGGTCACCAGGAACCCTCTTTGTTCCTACATTCATTAGTCTTTTAACATACTACAGGTTTTTTAACACTTATCATCTCATGCACTTGGGGTTGAAGTGGACACACACTAGAAGTACATTACACAGGGCCTACACACGTACCACTTCTGATGTTCTTAAATCCAAGCCTGATATAAACCAAGCGAGCACATAGACTAAAGAGTGATGACACCTCAACTCTTCCCCCTTTCAAATCATTCTCAGCGTGGCTGTCAAGACCAGCCCCCTGGCCTCCAGCTGCTTTGCCTTTCCATTTGATTTATTCATTATTTCATTCTAATGCACAAATTTAAAGTTATTATAGTAAAAATACGGAAGAGTGGATAGGGATTGGGTTCCATTAGCGTATGTTTTCCCTGTTACGAGCATTAGAGATATGATGCTTTAAGCACGGAAAGGAGATCTGTCTCCTATTAGTAGCACAAAGAGAATTGTATTACGCTTCTCTCTCAGGCCTGAATCATCCTAGATTGCCTTGCTCTTCAATCCCTGTGCATTAAATGCCAAGTCTGGCACCTGTCAGATAAAACTGCCCTCAGCAACAGCCATTCTTTATTTGGGGCCTTGTTTTTATATATATTTGAACACGAGGAATGGGGGGACCAAAACAAATCTGTGAGCTATCTTATTCATATAAATGTGATTACTAAACCTATTCTCTTACCTCATGTTCTCAAAATGAGCAATTACATTTTGACAAGCACAACATTTAAAGTAAGCATTTCCTCTCATGTGATATTTTTATTTTACATCAGTAGCTGTAAAAAGCACAATAATAAGACATTTGAAACTGCTAAAAAGGTTTTGGCACCTGAGGCTCCAAACACGTCAAGCACCTCAAGCATTAACCATACGCACAAAAAAAAAAAAAAAAAAAAAAAAAACCCAAGACATTTGCTTTCAAAGATAGTTTTTTCACCACAAAAAATGAAAATTTTGCTTGACGTGTACTCCCCCCCAGGGTAACAAGATGTAGATGAGTTTGTTTTCTTCATGGGAATAGATTTGAGAGAGATTTATCGGGCCCATCATACAGGGTCTAAGGGGTTGTGGGGGCATGGAGGATTTTTGACATCCCCTGACTTTTGTGCTTTTTTGGTGCTTATATTTATATACATGGCTAAAGTCTAATAACACTGGTAATTCAGAGCACAAACTGGGCTCCAATAATATGTAAATAGCATTTATGCACATGATTGTGTTTTTAAAGAAAACAATGTTTATGCATGGTTAGTGAAAAACTAAAATTTTGAAGTCAATAGTAAAAAAAAAAAAAAAAAATGAAATAAGGTCATAAAACACCTAGAGAACATTTGTTCACAAGACTGGTCAAACATTACCCTTGAACTTTTGGCCTAGAAGCTTTTGCTTTCAAAATGATGTTGAAAATCATCTTGTTTACCTCGCTCCACAAAAAAACAATAAGGGTGATTTAAAATTTTTTCTAAGACACTTTTTGTTTTCGAAAGGGCATATGAGGCGAGTAGGGCGTGATTGACCATGGATATTAGTGTGATTTACACACCTGAGAAGACAAAGACCCAGCCATAATGAGCTGCATAATGAGCCTTTCAGCCAGGTGTGTGACTGAGAGGGAAGAGTGACAATAAAAGAATGTGCACCAAAATAAATGTTATATATTTTTAGGTTTGTAGTTTATTTAGAGATATATTTATCCAAGCAAAATAACTTGAGATTCACTTGCGCGTGCAGTTAAACAGTTTTTATCGGAACAATCAAAGCTGACTTTCAAGCTGATTTTTTAGCATCATACCTCCACACAATCCTTCAGAAATCCTTCTAATAGTCTGATTTTGCTACCAACAATTTTTTTTTAGTATTTTATATATATTTTTTTTGATTATTGAAAGACAGCATAGTTTGGTAACTGATTATTTTGTATTTCCATCACTTTGTGTGCTAAATAAAAGTTTTAATTTCCTGTAAATACTGACTCCCCACTTTTGAATGGTAATATGTATATTGTTAACTTGGAGTAAGACGGGAGTAATTATGGGCTAAAATTTAGCTTTGATCACAGGAATAAAGTACATTTAAACTATATTTCAAATAGAAAGCAGGTATTTAAAATCGTAAAATATTTCAACAATATTAACTGCTTTAGCAATGCAACTTTCTGTATTTTAGTCAAATAAATGCAGGCTTGAGTCCGCAAAAAGTTGTTTTCATAATTAGTTACAAAAAACAAAAATCTTTACTGTCAAAAGTTTTGACGTTATTGTGTAATGTTGAAATCTATAAATGAACATCACATTACCTGGCCATACATCATTATTGACTTTTATATCATATTGCGTCTAGTTACACGTTTAGAACATAAAAAATAAAAAATAAAAATAAAAAAATAAATAAAATTTAAAAAAACCATCCTGGCAGCGTGAACATGAGGGTGATGCTAAAGAAAACTCATCATGTTTCACTTGAGTATACATTTAGTCAGGAATTATATTTTGGAAAAAGTTAACTAGTTAAAATGTGCATAAGTTATGTGAAAAAATAATACAAGTGGATGAATAATAAAAAGACTTATCATGTTATGATCTCTGGGTTTAAGCGCTTCATTCTTTTTTCTGAGGTAATCCAAATCTTATTCCTCTAAGTATGTAGTCTTGAGGTGAATTATGTACCGGTATTATTCCCTCAGCGCGAAGCGGACAGTAAATATTAAAAAAAAAAACTTGAGAACAGTCTCGCTTCTTTGTTTGCGTCATGGGGTAGTTACCCGCTGAGCTGCATGTAGACGATTGTAATAGGTGACAAACAGCTGCGTTGGCGTTGTGGTCGCATTAGATATATGCAGGTCTCTTGGTTGAGTATTTGCGAGTACAGTTAATTTAATGATGCGTTTCTATGAAGATCACGCAGAACCAAGCGGCAGGGAACGCACCACACTATTGTTTGTTTATTTTATAAATGCACAAAGTTTTGTTGTTATTATGTGTGTATACAAATAAAAGTAGACCCTCTACAGATTCGATTGATGTATTGGCTCTTATCTGTACGCTCAAAACTAAGTGTAATTTAAGTTATTTTGGGAGGGTTATCATGATAAGATGCCACAAATGCGAGTATCTGCGTTGATCGACTCCAGAGGAGTTAAACGCTTTGATTGATTTGTTTTTGTTTTTTTTTTATAACATGCAGCATTTAACGTTCACAAGATGCTAAATATAGGCTGAAATAGAGAGTTTTGGAGTACTATTACTGGTACTGATTCATTTTAATCAGTTGTTTTGAACTCTCGTCTTTGATGGCACACCCAATTCACTGCAGAAGATATCCACTGGTGACCAACAAATTAAGTAATGCTACATTTCTCCAGATCTTGTTCAAGGAAGAAACCCAAATCTACATCTACATTTAGACTTACCTAGGTAGCTAGTAAAATTACATTTTTGGAAACCCCCAGTGAATAGTGCCTTATGTGGAAGCAACTCCCTTGTTGTGCTAAATCTTTACATATTGATCTTGTCTTACAGTCCTCTATACTGCTGCAAGTCCTTTGGAATCAATCAGAGCAGGGTGGTAAGGAAAAAAGGCTCTGTCCGCTCTCCTTCGTCCTCTCCTTTTGACATGCCATCCGCACCGCGTCAAACAGCCAAGATGTCACTGGCAACCGGCCGACCTTGCAGAAAGTCAAAACCTAATGTTTCCTTAACATGCCTCGATGTGTGCGCTAGCTTCACTCAAACGCTCAATTAGCGATTCAACCAGACGCCACAATTGGGAGCCGCGATCTCATCCAAAAGGCGAATTTGTAGATGATTGAAAGCTTTTTGATTTCCAGAAGTATTCTCTTAAGCTAAGCGCTCCCTGAGGCCCCTAAAGGAAACGCAACCGTTTCCCTTTAGAGACGGGTAAAAAAAAAATAGTGGTTTTAAGCCCAAAATCATATCAGATCTTAATGTCTTCAAAGAAACACATGCGATTGGATGGTACGGTTGACGCTTAATTTAACTGGGAAATGCAATTTCTTGATGGCACGTTCCTTACTGTGCTGCAAAGAGAAACAGAAGATTGATCAAAATCTTTAATAAGTCCTTTTCAGAAGGACTTGGCTTTCACAGCGGATAATGGAGCCATTGGGGGTCTTCCTGAGGACCCTAAGCATAGCCAGATGCACTCAATGTGATCTGCATGAGCCGAAGAGGGTTTTCATGGGCTCAGCGCTCCTGGAGATCCATCACTGCCGCGTGTTGATTTTTAACTTCTTTCTTTGAACCTTCAACTTTACTGTTCCTCAATGATGGAATAATCCTTTTCAGTTCCTCGTACATTCTAAACACAACTCTTGCTTAAGATGCGTGGTCACATTAGTAAATAGTTTGGCAGCGAAAGAAAGGTCCATTTGTCTATTGTAAATTATGTGTGGGTATATGAGGACAACAGAACCTACTTTACACAGCGTGGAGAATCCAACCAACTTGAACCCCTTACAAAATCTGCAAAGTTATTTCAGCCGGAAGTCATACGACTGATCATCACTGGCCTTCAAAATGTGACCAACATGGCCACATAAAAGTGTTGTTAATACAAGGAACAGTTTTGTGCATCATTTACACTTTCTAAACCAATTAAATCAATGTTAAATAAAAATAATTACAAGATGTTTGGTTGTTTCACAGTGTTCATCTAAATCGTTTGTACTTTTCTTAGCAATTCTGAAAACTTTGCATTGAGGCATTTTAAATGTTACGTCTCCCTAGGATGAAACAACTTGTTTGTAGTATTCCTCAGTTGTAATTCTGCTGTGAATAATGGCATCTACTGATCTTAATTAAATGTAAATCTCCAGGACTAGGGTTAGCACTATTAATAGATACAATGTTAGTCCTCTGTGGATTTGTCCAGAATGTTAAATCAATGGGCAAGAGATAGGGAAGATAGTTCCGTTCTTACATTCTTGATGTCACTCCTCAGTGCGCTATAGTTTGCTTAACCCCTAAATCAAGGGAATTCAGCATATTAAAGAAAGGAGTCAAGGTGGCTGGTGGGGGCTTGATAAAGACTGTTGATTAAGTCACATTTGGTCTGATGTCAATCTCAATGCATGTTGTAAAAAAAAAAATAGGTGCTCAAAAAACATAAACAAAGGCAACAATTTGAGTTAAAAATAATTTAGCCAAATGAACTTTGAAATAAATGTACTGAGTGAACATAAGAGATACAATTTGTTTTAAGACAGCAAAAAAGTTAATTAATGAAACATATTTCTTTCACGAGACCAACTTTTTTTTTCTTCTTTATGAGGATTTTTTTTCTTTCTTTGCCCTGTCACTCTAAATGCTAAGATATTGTTTTAAACCCTTTTTATTTAGGTATATTGTTAGGATTTTTAGCTTGGATGTATTAGTTGATTTAATGTAATAAAAAATCACAAATTTGTGTCCACCTTGTCAAGATCATATTTCCCCTTAAAGTAATGAACTACTCCACAAATCAAATTCTTTTAGAGTATTTCATAACGCCACAATGACATCATCCTTTAAGAAGTGAACTTGTCAAAAACAAGCAAATTGTCAAATTTATTATTTTTTTTTTTTTCATTTGTTTAGTTTTGTTTATCATTAGGAGATCATCTTAAAATGTCAGGCATATAAACCATACCCATGTTTTGTATTTTATTAACTGCTGATATTCTCTGAAATATTTGCAAAAATCCAGAAATTCCTTATAATTATTTCTATTATGTTATCCATAAGCCATAATTATGTCCTTAATATGTTATAAAAAATTATTATAATGATTCATTTAGCTAGGAGATAAGCACAAAGAATTTTACTACATTATTTTTAGTCTGATTAAATGTTTAAAAAATTTCTTTTTTTCAAACTGTAAATATGTTTTTATAAAAGGACCCATTTATTTGATCTTAAACTATTTTTTACAGTGCACAAACATAGCTTGAGGATAAAAAGTAATGCAGTATTGAGCAGCTTATGATGACAAAAATAAATAATCCCTTTTTTTTTTTTTACTTTTTTGTGGCCACAGATCCCCACTCAATTACATTAACTTTCATTGCAGCTAAATTTCACATTTGTTATAGCCGATGTACTTTAAATAAAACAAACGGACCAGCACATACTGGCCTAACAAACGGTAAGAATATTAGACACACTCACATTCACCACACAGCGCGCTCGTGTGGCCTGATGCCTCAGAGGAACATGTGAACTCTCTCTGCATTCAGAGATGGCCCTGTGGTACACGTTTAACTCTCTCAATCCATGTTGCCTGTTCCCGCGGTACTTATAGTTACAACTTCAGAGTACTCCTCACCATTTAAGTTCCACGTGGACTCCTGCGCCTCAACTACTCAAAACCTGGAAACGCGTGGCAGGAAAGTGTGATTCAAATTGGAAGAGGATTCCCCTCGACCTTACAGCAAGATGCATTTAATCAAAACTCGGGAGGTCTAACAAAACCTCAGTTGTGTGAGCACACAGGTGCGGTATCTGTATGCAAAGGCATATGTATCACACATGTAGATTGCATGCAAGGAAAAACATCTTTCCGAAAGTATTCACACCTGAGTTATCAGCCAAAACGCTTGTACAGAAATTGATTGTGATAAGTCTATAGTGTCTGCTCACCCCCGGAGTAATTATAAAGCTTGGTAAATATAGCATTGCTTCTCAAGGAACAGAGCTTTCTCAAGATACATCCACTGTGCCCCCCCAGATATCACGGCCCACCTGACGTCTAGTTGCATTGTTTTACATGCCGGCTTGCGTAATGCACGTCTCTGAGTCTGAAAAACAAATACTTAACAAATGTCCTCTGATGACCATTCCATAGGATCGGTGACCCCTCAGCAACTGGGAAACCATGCACAGTGCTCAGGTTTGTGTATTTATATGATTGCATTCGTTTTCCATTCACCCAAGTTTATGAACCAAGGGATATAAGCGTCATGCGTCCTCTCATGTTACTGGAAAGAGAAGGAGAATAAAAGCTTTGAAATAACTGATGTCTTACATACAATCTCATGTTGGGAGATGACAAGGACCAAATCAGCAAGCATAAAAAGTGCCCGGGATGCTTGATTATTGTCTGTTAGATTTATAGTTTCCCTATTCCGGTATGGGGATGCAAATAAAACCCTAACACCCAGTGTTGTTTAAGACACATGACCAGTTGTGTGCAACATTTACACCATTTTACAACCCACTTAAATTAAATGTAAAGGTAAATGTAATTTTATACTATTATTCTTGTTTTATTATTTTATATTATTATTATTCATGTTTAGTACCAGCGGACAGTTTGTTCATGTTTACATTTTTGTGGAAATTCAATATAATCATAATAATATTAGTAATTAATTTGATATTTCTTATTAAAATATATTTATATTTAATAGTAATATATTCGAGTCACATTCCCTGCGTCTAATAATTTAGTGTATATGACATGTATTTCTTCTCGCTCTCTTAGCTAACTCTCAGTGTCTTTTTTTTTTTTTTTTGGTCCTTGCTTTGGTGGAGGGGCTTCATTAGATAGAGCGGCAGTGAAAGAATCCGCCCCTAATATGAAAAACAAGGTTTTATAGTGCTCAGGTGTATTTATATATTGCATTTTTCCATACCAAGGTTATGAACAAGGGATAAGTATGCTCATATCATGTTACTGAAGAGGCAGTAAAAGTTTTGAATCCACTGTGTGTCCTACAATAAACCAAAATCGCATGTTGGGATTTGACCAGAAAGACTTCAGCAGCATAAATTTGGACCTTTGAGATTTATGTTTATGTTATTGGTTTCATATTACTTCTTGTGTCCCCCTGCCATGGGTCTGTCTATCGTAGCCGCTCCGCTGAGGCCTCTTCACAGCGATTCATTCCCTCACTCGAGACTCGCTTGTAATTAATGAAGTAATTATTTATTATTATTATTATTATTGTGATTATATTATTATTATTATTTATGATGTTTTTGTAACCACGGCAAGTTTTTGTTCCTTGTTTACAATTTTTTTTGTGAAATTCAAATAATATAATATAGTAGTAATTAATTTTTAAAGGCTTTTAGATAGATGTATTTGTACCATTTTAATATCTATTCTGAGTCTACTTTACATGCTGTATATAATTTTAAAGTGTATTATGAATGTATTTCTTCTCGTCTCTTTAGCTAACTTCTCAGTGTAGTTTTTTTTTTTTGTTTTTTTGGTCCTCTGCCTTTGGTGGAGATTGATTCCACTTTAGATAGCAGCGCAGTGTAAGAATCCAGCCAATATAATGAAATAAAAAAGGCTTTTTTTAGATAATGATCCACTTAAAGCAGCCCTATTAACATAATTGATGTATATTGGCTGATTGTAATTACAGTTAGTAATTAGGAACCCAATTATTCAAGGCAAACTTTGAGCAGATTTGAGTAAAATGTCATGGGTCAATTACAAATTTATGTGATATTCGCCAGAAGCATTTCAAAAGCATAACACCTAATCTCAACTATGGATGACACAATGAATGCTCTTATTATGAAATAAAGCGGAGCACTTACATTAAGATATAGATAGATAGATGATAGATGATGTAGATAGATAATAGCTAGATAAGGATAGAATAGATAGATAGCTAGATAGATATAAATCATGGAATAATAGTTCCACTAATAAAAATATTTATTCCACAATTATTTTAATGTCACTTACTTTGGAATCGTTGACGACTTTTATCAATCCGAGTGGGAACTCCCAAAAATCGCGAAAGGTGAGGGGGAACTCCATGTTCAGCCATCCGGTCACATACCTCTTCTGCTCCTTAAGAGTCCTTCATGAAGCAGATGGACCCCATAAGGGGTGACCACTGTAACATGTAATCTGTTCGCACACACTCCCTCTACAGATCTCTTATTCTCAACCACTTACTATGAAGAAAACAACACTGACAGGCTAAGTCATAAAATAACCATGCCATAACCATGTGGAACCTAATCATCTAACTTTTATTAGAAAAGGAAGCCAAGGCCTCTTCGCCCTTTATTGATTTTCTACAGACTTTCGGTGTGCACCCACACTAAGCAATCAAGCCACAGAGGAGAGCATCCACGAGTGGGACAGACACTATATGTAGACTGGCCCTCCACCATCATAAAGAGCAAGGCTTCCCGCTATAAGTGAGAGCAAGGCTTTTGTCAAGACCTAGACAAGACCAACTCTTGAGGATACATCTGTAACAAGTTTCCAGGGGAGCGGGGGTTCGTAGGTGTGGTGATCACAGGAAGCGAAGTGGCGTTATGTGGGAATATCACACTTTGCAAACGCAGCTAATGTTAAACACACTCACCTCCCATACACCTGCAAAGAATACTTTAAAATGTATTCCTCAACGTCACAGAAAGTGTTTCTTCAACCAGGACACCTCTTCAGCCCTATGAACAGTTAGAAAAAAATCATTTCTTAAAAGACACTTTTCAAAAAACAGTGTATTGTAGTTTTATTTGTTCACTCTTTTTATCATATAACAATAAAACTATTATTCTTTTAAAGGTTAAATAGTTTTATAAAATGTAACAAAATTATGAATTATTTGGAAATTAAAACCATATTTTCAAGTTATATTTATCAGGATTTCCTGTTCTTTTTTTCGGTAACCAAAGTACATTGTTGGTCTTGGTAAAAAAAAAAAAAAAAAAAACAAGGGAATGATTCATAATCATAATAAAAAGAAAGAAAAGAAAAAGAACATATGGATAAAAAAAGAAAGAAAGGAATAAGAAAAAAGAAAGAAAGAAAGAAGAAGAATAGAAGAAAGAAAGAAAGAAAGAAAAGAAAAGATCTTTTCTATTGTTTGAGATGTTTCAAAAATCATTTCAAAAGCAGCAAAGAAATAAATAATGAAGGCAATTAAAATATCCTTATTTTTCATGTACTAAGAACTTTGAAAGTATGCCTGACAAAAATTTGCAACTTCACAAATTACAAAGTTCCACAAAAATTATTAATCAGCATAACTGATTTTTTCTTGAGCACCAAATCAGTGTATTAGAATGATGTCTGAAGGATCATGTGACACTGATGACTGCACTAATTGCTGCTGAAAATTCTATAATTATATTCTTTAGGGTATATTATATTATAATAGATATAATATATAGATATAATATATATGTTATAAACAGTTATTAAAATAGAAGCATATATGCTTGCTATTAATATTTTTGTGTACAAATATATCAAAAGTATAATAAAACTTATTATTTAATATTTTAAGACAATATTAAGAGCACAAAAACAGAGATTGCACTGTGGGGAAAAAAAGATTCTGATTCAGGATGACTAAGATGAAACAGACATCTCACAATGTTATATAGACAACATATTGCTGGCAAAGCAGTGTAATAAGAACTCTATTACTATGAGCTCCATGGCAGAGAGGAGAGAGAGAGCAGCTCTTCCACTGGCCAGGAGATGACAGCCAGAAAGATATATACCTCCACTCATCAATAAAGAGCCAGCACAGACAACTACTTACTCTCAGCCTAAGTAACTCGCAGAAAAGTTTAGATTCATAGGCCTGTACGTCATCAATCAGCTCAGAAACACTCAAACATACACACAGACTATTTTTCATTACTTCATTCATACAATTTGCGACTCACTCTTGTCATTTTCATGCTAAATCATAGGCCTACATTTACTTTTAATGCTGACATCAGTTTTAGTTATATTCTCAAGGCCAGCCTTATAAAACTAACATTGTTTAGTCTTGCTTTTCTAGCCGTATATGTGCTTGATTTACAGCACATGTCACACATTGTTTCATTTGCTTGGTGTCAGTCCTTAAATGAACAAAAGGCAGCTTTACTGTCAGCTGCTGATCCGTGAATTGAAATGGACAGCACTGAACAGAAATCTATTCATTAAACACGGACAGGCTGCCCCACTCTACCTGAGCCCTTCAATTAAAATAATGCTTGGGTGTCTTAAATAAGTTCCTCATTGGGCTGTGAGTTCAAGAACATATATATCACATCCTTCATTACCAACCTCTTTGTGATGGATGATGTGCATTTTTGAGGAAATTTCTTTGTGGTGAGTGATAGTAATATGAGGGTCACAGTGTAAAGCAATAAATCAATGACTGTAATGTCCCATCACTCTGACTGACTCTTCAGTACAGCAACTGATGATTTTGTTCTACATTTAATCTAGATTAAAAATGGAAACAGGTACAGTATAATGCTCATTGTGAGATTTGCAGAAACAAGAAAAACTGTGTTTTCAGTGGTTCTGAGGTAATTAGAAGGTAGAGAGTTAAAGACAGGGTAGGTGATTTCGGACAAGGTAGGCGATTTCAATTAGCTAGCTTTGAAAGCATAAGATCCCACACTCTCTGCAAATCACTCTCAAAAGCCAAGCCTCGACTTTTAAAACACATGAATGTGCACAGGCATACCAGAGACTAACCAGCAACAAATGTTGAAAGAAGCGGCGTTGGTGGAGTGCTGAATCTAACGCTGTCCTCATGTCTCATTCACTGATGAAAAAACATCACAGTACAAAGTGAATGATATTACAATAATAGCGCCTTCCTTTCTTGCTCGGTCTGCAATAGTGCAATGGAAAGCACTGATGATGTATCACCTCTGCGCGAACAGGGTGCAAATACATAGGTTGACATGCAGGTAGGACGGCCTATTGTAACCCTTGGACCAAGGATTGGACAAAGATTTTATGGCCCTACGCCTCAGATTATATAAATAGATATAAATACATTTATATCTCTTAAATTAGTGATTGCTATCAAGATGTGAAGAGACTTTTTACCAGCATAACAAAAAATGTTTTTAAAACCAAATCACCCTACTCTGCCTTTAAATTTGGTACTTTGCTTAAAGGGGTCATATGATGCTGTTAAAATGACTATTATTGTGTATTCAGTGTAATGCAATGCGTTTATGCGGTTTAAGGTAAAAAAAAAAAAAAAACACATTATTTTCCACATAATGTACATTATAGTTTCTTCTCTATGCCCTGCCTTCTGAAACATGTCGATTTTTACAAGGCTCATCGTTCTGAAAAGCTAGGTGTGATTGGCCAACTATCCAGCACGTTGTGATTGGCTGAATGCCTCAAGCGTGTGACGGAAATGTTACGCCTCTTAACATACTGTGATGCCTTGTCCGGCCGGAGAGACGAGACATAAACATAAAACCCATTATAAATGTGATATAAACATGATTTCTGTTCTAAAACAAAGTAGGTTCACTTTCTCAATGAAACAGCATCACACACCGCGGCCTTGAGTGAGCAGAGGGCGGAGGCCTAGAGTGAGCCACGGTCTAGAGTGAACAGAGACCAGAATTAAGCGATCCACAGTGGAATTGAATGAGCAGAGGCAGGCGGCTTGAGGTGGATTCTACGAAGGAGCGTACCTTGGGCTTGCAGCAACCACATGTGACGACCGCTTCGACCACGATGAAAGCCAATTAAGCGATCCACAGTGGAAAGTTGATGTATTTCCTCAGCGACAAGCACGGATCAGCTCTAGGCATGATGAAGCGGATATCTTCCTCTTTAGGAAGGCCAAACAAAGTAGTTTCAATTTTCACAGTGAACCACACAGCGTCTATACGACATGGCGGCAAGTGGCAACAACAATACTTCAACGAGAATATAAGGTACGTCTTCTTTCTTTGCGTGAACATCTGGGCGGCGTTATGCAAATCTTCCCACATACTGACGTAGATATGTGGGGGCGTGTTTGAACGAGCCGTTTCAGGGGGGCGTGGGCGAGTGTTAAATTTTATAAAGAAGATCTCTTAGGATTTGAGACTTTAGTCTTTGCAACTTTACAGATCTTCTTTTATTCCCCAAGAGCTTGTAACACTGCAAAGAGAAAGGAAAATTTGAAATTGCATCATATGACCCCTTTAATAGCTTTTTGTAGAAATGAAGTTTAAAACATTTTTGGAACAAAATGGTTGAGCCCTTCCTAAGGACAGTGTCATTACTATATTATGTATCCTGGATACATACAACTAATTAATACTGTCAGATTTAATCATGTAAAATTTTTAAGTTACACTTTATTTTAAGGTGTCCTTGTTGCAGTGTAATTATACATTTGAGTACTGAGTAATATTAATTAACTGCATATACTTATTGTATGATTAGGGTTAGGATTAGGGTTCAGCCTAGGGTTACTTGCATGTAATTATGCATAATTAATTGTTATTATAATAGTAAGTATGTAACGCATGTAACAAGAACACCTTAAAATAAAGTTTTTACCAATTTTAATTTAAAAATATTGGTAGGCCAATAATAATAGAAATAAAAAAAAATTAAAAACTTTTTCTAACTTTTTGAAACTAATCCAACTTGGTTGGTAACAAATTAAAATATACAGTAGCTTGTTAAAATAAGCTATAACTTTCTAATCATCAATCCTACAAAAAATAAATAAATAACACGGTTTCCAAAAAATATATATCCAGAACAAACATTGTCAGCTGTGATAATAACAAATTATGTTTCTTAAGCACTAATCAGCATATTAGAATGATTTCTGAAGGATCATTTGACACTGAAGACAGCGTTAATTAAAAATAAAGATTCGCTAAACCATTTCAATCAATAGAACATCCTTTTTTCTTAGAACATTTTAATAATCTAAATAACCCTTTTCCACTACAATAAAAAAGGGTTAAAGCTTCTTCATGGAATCAAATATGTCAATTATTAAGAACCTTTGTTTTCAAGAATGTGGAGCAATGGCTGCTGAAAGATTCAGCTTTGCAGACTCAAGAGTAAGCTATTTTATTTATGATATTTCAAAGTATTCTTGTTTTTCCAGTATTTTTGATCAAATAAATGCAGCCATGGTGAGGACTTTCAAAATCATTTGACCCCAAAGTTTAGGAATTTTATAAATTAGGAATCAAAATGCACAGTGTTTCACTCAAATCTGGAGGTGCCTTATCACTTAACTCGGCTATGTTAAAGCCGCCTTTTGGAATGTTATTTTCTTTAATTACAGCTGGGCTCAGATTTAATTAATCTCCCAGCCGTGAAACCATGACGATGTTATTAAGTCAGCAGAGATCTGCATTCTGTGTTTGTTTAGCAGTAATGAGCTTGATGATGCCAACAAAATGGCCTCTCATCACATGCTGTGACGAAGACCCACCGCTACCAATGCAAACATCTGAAGGAAGAGAAAAAGTGTTGGAAGAGAGACCATCACACTATCCAGATTGGATGTTTCACTTCTAAGCAGAATCAGAAACTTGCTTTCTCTGTCACATCCCAGAGGTACAAGAGGATAAAGCCAACATGAGTCACCCTTACACCAGTCACTCCACGCAATCAAAGCTCCCATTACAGTGTGTGCCAAAGTACCTAAATGAATCTTCTCCTTTCACTAATAGCATCAATAACACCAGTGTCCTTTCCATCCAGGCTGAATAAGGCGCCAGAGAATTCGGATTCAGGATTCAGCCTCCCCTTGTTTTAATAATATTACCAGCAACCCAAATTTTCTTAATGCATTCATGAGCATGGAGGTGATATTTGGTGCTGGATTGACCACCGCCATGTCCTAATACAAGGAATTGAGACTCTCCGGATGAGGAAAACCATTGCCTGGTAGGAGAATAATTAGCTCTCATGCTGGACAAATGGGCTGATACCTATGTGCATACATGGCTAAGATGGCTGTATATGGTGTCTTCATTAATAGGCTTGGTGTGGCGTCTCCCTTTGTAATATATATAAATATTTATTGGTCCACCTCCTGAGCGGAGACAAGCTATCATACCCGACAGAACACACATATACTAATTACACCCCAAGCAGAAAGGAAAAGCGGAGCATAGGTTTCACGCGAACAGGAGGGGGAAACTGGGGCACCTGAAGGGAAATCTAAAGAGAAATGTTATTTATGTGTATTTTCCTTTCATTTCTAGAGCAGTGAGGTTTGCCCTTTTTTACATACTGTACACAACAGAGGAAAGGACAACATTTATCTTTGCATGTGTGTCAATAAGTCATGCTTTGAGAGTGCCATTACAGGCCTACATTGTGTACTTTGTAAATATGACCAGAAATATGCTATTGAAATACTGATAACGGGTGTGTGGTCAAAATAAATGTTCTTTATTTTATTGATTTTTCAATACGTTTTTTCGTAATTAATAAATAATTAAAATTTTTTCATTTACTTGATCATTTTTTTACTTGCTAATCTTTGTTACATTACAATACTGATGTCATGAGATGTAATATTATAAAATAATTATAATTATGAATATTCAAAATGTTTTTAATTTAATTGTATATTTATTTTATTATCTATATAGTCCCATATTGTCCATTTTATTATAATAAATTTTCTTTATTATTATTATTATTATTATTATTATTAACTCTCATTCTAGGGTTTCCTATAATATATTGTACACACTGTGTACCAACTGTAGACAACAGACCCATGTTTTGGATTCATTTTTACCAATGCTACCTTTATAATGTTTAACATTTAATTCAAAATGATTGTCTAAAAATGTCAACACATAGAAATTAACAACTTTTTTCCAGAGATAAAAAGTGTTTGATGATAAGCATCCTCAGATGGTGCAAATAAACAGTCAAAGCAAGACATCTCTGTGAGTGTCTCTAAGTGATATAGATTTAGACATGAATGCAAGGGTAGAGTGATCGGCTATTGGCAAGTGGATCAGAGATAGATTATTTAGCTGGTTTAAAATAATGCGGTTTATGAAGGACCTTAAGTAAACCAGAATTAGGATGACTATATAGCGAAAATATTATAATATTAACATTAACACCGCTTTAAAATCATTAGGATGACTATATAGCGAAAATATTATAATATTTACAGTAATGCCGTTGTAACCGGTTAAGACTCTTTAGTATGCTTGGTGGATGATTGTTAGCACTGCTTTATAATCATGCTGCTTTGGAGTAAAGTCCTCTTAGCTTAGATCTTTTAAAAAAAATGTGATGCTATAATGCTTTATTTTATAATAATGCTTTATCAGAATTCATATGATCCGAATTATCCAGATCTCTTAATCTACCCTAAAATATATTACTATATTACTTTATATTAAAGGCAATTTCTATACATACTGTGAGTTTAATACACATATTTAATGATGGCCACCTTTTTTAAGACAAAAAGCCTAATTAAAAGCCTGAAATTCTTGAATTGCTGAATAACATATGAATTATTTTGTCATGTGGTACATACATCAAGTAAAACATTAAAAGGTCAGTAACACTTAAAAAACTAAAAAAGTTTTGTAAAATGTCATGTGGTGTGATTCTCAATCATAACATTGTTTTAAAATAGATATAATAGAATTAAATTCAAATTAGGATTAAATTGTATATGAATGATTTTTCCTTTTCTTTATCATTTATTTGTCATTGAACAATTTGTGTTGAAAATAAATAAAAAAATAAATAAAACTACAATTAAATTGTCTGATTTACAGTGATTTTTGTTTAAAAATCAAACAAAAAAACATGTAAGGCTTAAAACAGCACACCCATTAAATCAAGGAGGTTGAGTTTGAGGGTTATGCCTTCACAATTAAAGCTTCCTTCTGTGGAGAAACATCCAGTCGAAGATCAAATTAAAGCTGTTGAAAGAAATAAAAGTAGATCATGCTTAAATTGCTTTCAATTAATCTTTGATCACCCCACAAATGAAAGGCAAGAAAAATTACCTTGAATTCATTACCTTAGCTTTTCCATTAATTACTCACACTCTTTAAACTCAGAACTCATTAAAAGGAGAAAATGTGTGTATGCATGTGAGAGAGAAAGAGAGAGAGAGAGACTCTGTTAGCCTAAATGAATTTATATATTTGAAATTACATTTCTGGTCATAATCTCATACTGTATATTGAAAAGATACATTACCAGAACACAGCAAAGTCAAATCCATCAGCTCTGATGTGTGTTATTAATTGCCGGAGACGATGAGATGCTGCTAAACCTGCTTCTTTCTCCACATCACTTCCCCTCATTTATTTTGCAGTGTGTAATTCTATTTATAAATGAACATCTTATTAAAAGAAGACAAGAAAAATTAGCCACTGTTCCCTGGATTGGTCACAAAGAAACAAAATGAGCCATCTAACCCATAGTGACATTTACAAATTACCTGTTAATTTCAACTGAGGTGAGGGATGACAGCACTGAGCTGCTGTGACAGAACAGGAACTCAAGCAGTGACAATCAGGTTTGTCCAAGATTCCCAGCCATCGTAGTTAAACGCGCCCATGCTCAACTCACATTTTACCTCGCAACCTGCAGACTACTGTCTTTCGGTCTTCTCGTGGAGACAGGACTGCATTGTTTTCTAGAAGAAGCCTGGCAATCAAAATTCAGTAGGCCTTGGCGTTGGCTGCTTGTGGCTACGCATGTGTGACAGCGTGTGAGTGTTTATATACTATGACAGAGCCAAGTTCTGGCTTTGGCGTGCATTCTCACATCCACTCCTCCGGCCCGTTCTGACTCTGCTTAGAGTAGCACTGAGGTGAAAATGATGAATAGTTACAATCAGTCTTGTTTTAGCAGCCGGAGCTCCAGAGGATAGCACCTCTCCGTGAAAGATAGAGAACGTGGAGAGAGAGAGAGCATTCAATGGTGGTTTCACCCCAAATCCAAGGTGAGGTTGTCGACTTAATGCAGTGTCACCTTGCCTCTTCCCATCCCCATTGATTAGAATAGCCCCCCTGCCCCATGGGCAGCCGGTGGGCAGCTTTATACAAACCTATTTGAAATTAGATCATTTAAAAAGAAACTGCATACTTAGAGACAAAACACACAATATCCTGCCATGCCCCTCCCATTCTCTCTTCTCTCCCCATCCTGAAACACACACATTAGGAATAGGAAAGCATGCCAACCAGGTGACATTTGAATTGAATGCTTCCGTAATGGATGCCATCTTCCACTGACCTCCATTTAGCTGGAGGAGCTGTACCAGCAAGGTTTTTTTTTTCTTTTTTTTTGTTCAGGTCACATGCAAGGAGAGGACATCACATCACAGCATTTGCAAGTTTACGCTACTGAGTAGAACATGAGGATTTGGGACAGGGGGAAGCAGACATGAAAGTATGGGAACATATGATGAGGAGTTTAAATTATGTTGTCAATCAATCAGAGCAGTGGTTCTCAGTTCAAGGCCCTCAAAATAAAGAAATTCAAAACAATCATTTAGTATTTAATAAAACTATTTTTAATTCAGACTTCAAATTTTAATTCATTTTAATTTGGAATGACAGAAAGTGGACTTTACTAATTTATAGCTCTGAGGAGTAGTTAATGGCATTGTAAGAAAATAACTGGTTAAAGGGATAGTTCACCCAGAAATTTAAATTCTCACCCTCATGTTGTTCCAAAACCTGTAAAACCTTCGGGATACAAATTAAGTGATTTATTTATGAAATCCGCAAGCTTTTTGATCCTGCATAGACAGCAACGCAACTGTGCTGTGCCTTGTTTACGATCAAATTAAAAAAAAAGTCTTTGTGGACATGTTTTGACATAGAGGATAACTTGTAATATTTTACCCAGCATTGCTTACAGTATAACTAAGAAGGATGGATGTTCTTCGTCAGAATCACTGCTCCTGTGTCAGCAGCACACATGTGCTGTGGATGTGCATTGAAGACTGACATGGAAGAGAAGAAAATGTTAAATAAAGTTGTTGTTTTTGTTTTCTTTGCACAAAAAAGTATTCTCATAGCTTTATAAAGTTACTATGTTTAGTTACTAAAACACTGATGTCACATGGACTATTTTAACAATGTTCTTACTACCTTTATGGGCCTAGAACATGTCAGTTGCATTGCAGTTTATGCAGGATCAGAAAGCTTTCGGATTTCATCAAAAATATCTTAATTTGTGTTCCAAAGATGAAAGAAAAATCTTACAGGACATGACAGAATTTTCTGTTTTGGGGTGAATTTTGGGTGAACTATCCCTTTAATAGTTGTAAGTAAAAAAGTATATATATTTTTATAGGTGATATTTTCAACAAAGCTCTCTTTTTGTCTGTCTGTAAGGGGTGTAAAACCTTAATATTTTATAAACATTTTGGCAATGTTTTGTCAAGCTCTCATTCAAAATTTGTCTCAAACAACCTTCCTTTTTCAATTAAACTTATTAAACATTGCACTTACATGAATTTCTTTGAATTCTGGTTTATTTTATTATTTGCTACCTCAATTCAAATTCAGGAGTTGAACTGGAATTTAAAATGCATTATCAATTCAACTCTGAATGGCACAACCCTGCTGCACAATACAAGTCTCCATGATGGTTCACACAGCACCCAATATCTACAGTCCAGTTCAGTCAAGTTTATTTATTTAGTTATTTTTAAAAAATTAAGTGTCTTTTAAGTGTTTTACTTGTTATATATATTTGAAGTGTTTTATATTATATAGGTTGACTTTGTTTTAAATCATAATAATAAATGACTATTTTAAAATTTGTTCAACTATTAAAGTCATGTAATTATTGTCATTTTCAGCCCACATGGAAGTTTGCTCAGGCCCCGTGGTAGGCCCCACCACTGAAAACCACTGAATTAGAGCGATTCCCTTCAATGACCAAACATGAAAGATTATGATAAATTGGGCTGTGAGATGGTCTTGTCATCATGGCTGGTTTCACTGGTTTTGGGTCTCTGTGATGTTTATTGCCATGTGACTTGTTTAGAGGATCGTGCAGTCAGGCGGGCTCTGAGAGAGAAGAGGGAGGCCTGGCCCGGTCATTAAGAGCTTTGTGCTATGTTGGCCCTGAAGGTCACCCTGCTCTCTAATGATGTGTCCTTGGTGCCAGTGCATGGATGGGACGCCGTGGGGTCAGCAACTCCTCTGTAATCTAACCACTCATGTCTGTAAGTGTCCTGTTTCCACAGCTCCACGCTGACCTCCTTCCAGAGCACTGGTCTCAGGCTCTTCTCCCAAACGCCACTCGTCGGGGGGGCAAACTAATGAGAGAGAGGCTGGAGCACGGGGCCCTAATGGGCCTCAGTGTTCTAGCTTCAGGCAGGGCAACTGAAAATGAGCATTTAACCACAGCCAGAGTAATTGAAAAAATGACAAGCCGTACAAACACAGCACAGCGCAGCGCCACACAATCACGCACTTGTACAGTGCTAGCTGCAAATTATTCTGATTATTGCCATCTCCTGATTGCCGTCGATCCTCTCTTTCAATCCCTTTCTTTCATCTCCTTTTATTGCAGGGGATAAAAACGAAGAGGGCCCGTTAGAAAGGGATACAGATTCGAATCAAGCAAATTGAATCAGACTTTGGTGCACAGGGAGCTTAGAGAGAGCGTTTAGATTGTGGTAAATGCCTCAAAGTGACACGTGCTGCAGAAATCGTGGGAAAAGCATCAACCTGACCAGCGCCATCTCTTCCACCAGGTACTCCTAGAGCGATTCATTGCTCGATCCTGTTTTCATCTACCTTTCATCTTCACTCTGTACAGTATATCAAAGTGGACTGAGCTGTTGTGCTGTTTTCCACAGGTTTAACTTTGCTCACAGCTCCACCTGCTTGTCGTTTATTGATACTGACTCACTCAGAGCCCAAGCAAATATGTCCTCTGAAGTTATTAGGGCAGACAGGATGGATTAGCAATGCTGTCCTTAAACAAATCAACTGAACTTCAGAATATTCCACAAAGTGCATCCAACACAACATATAATCAGTTAACCTCAAATTGCAATTATTATTTTGAATGGGAAACCACTCTCGGTGTTTTTACTTGATGCCAGAGCTAATATTATCCCAACATCAGTACAAAAGATTCATGCGGTTATTAAAATCATCATCATCTGATTGGATGAGCCACTTCTGAAATGCCTAATGAGGTTGTGATCATTTCATGTTCAGGCTGAAGGATAATGGACGCATAACTCTAATAAAACATAATCTCTTGAGTGCTAAGGGCACCGGCTCAAATCCCTCCCACAAGGGAAAACAATAATGCTCATGATACCGAAATGAAATCGACATGACCCTGCTTGACCCCAAAATTAACAATCCTTGGACACCAGCCTGCCCTTCAAGCTCATGGCTTCATCTCTCAAATGAGTTCTTTCCTGACAAAAGTATCAAACTCAGGGATGAAACTTCTCATGCCCGTTTAGAATCTAATGCTGGTCATTTGCAAGAACACAATCCTGCTTCTCATTCCACTGCTGGGTTCTGTAATTGAGAGGACTTAGTTCCACTTGATGATGTGGGTCTGAGACCTGGTTTTTAATCACTAAAATGACGTTCCAAAACCATCAATGACTTCCCGAAGAAGGCTGTTTATGCAAAAGAAGAAAAATAATTACCTCAGCAGTTAATGTGGGACCCTTCCATTTCACACCTAGCTGCAAATCCCACCTTTCAACAGTCAACTTTTTTCCCCTCCTCTCACCGGTTCAAAACAAAGAGCCCTTGTTCTGCTGCCAGACAGAAAACCGAGTTCTGTAAGCAGCTCTGTGGTGAAACAGGTGTAGTTTGGATCTCTTTCTGTTCCCACTCATTGCATATGTGCCTTCATTAGCAGGATGGGAAGAACCCCGACATGATGACTGGGCCATCTAATTTGAGCGTCCGAAACGGAATACTTTAAATTATAATTTCATCAGAGCATGAGAGGGCGTCTGTGGCTCTCTTAATTTGAAGCAGTCTGCAAATGCGAATTTGAATTAATAATCCAGAAAATTGATACTACCTCTCACTGCACGGGTTCTAGTATTGACTTTCCCTTCCTCTGCCCTCTACCTTCTGCTTCCCTCTCTCTCTCCTCTCGGCCTCTGCAGGGTCTTCATTACCACAAGATATAGACGTAGCTCTGTTAAGCCCGCCAAGGCTGGGTGCTCTAATGAGGGGTAGACTCATCACGCCGGGCACCAGTTCACTGCTCTCAGGCAAACTTACTGCCACCAAAATTCTTTTAATATTCTGAAGAATGTAGAGTACTACAGTTGCCAGGGAAACCAGAGGTCACATGGTCACAAAGGTCCGGGGCTTCCAGTTGAGTAGCCAGAATGCCTCTGATGATGATTTATTCAAACTTAGTTCAAAATCTGCAATCCTCTACTCCCCCCCCCCCACTCTCCTCCCATTCCCACTTCATTGCCTTGATGTAGCCAGACCCTCATTCATAACTGTCAAGAACCTATCCATCTGGACCGTGGCTTATTTAGTCCCAAGAATTATACATAAAATGCATTTTCCACAGTAGAAGGGAGTAAGTGAGAGAGAAAAGCCGGCAATTTAACTACTTTTGACTCGCAGATAATGATGCTCAGGGAAAGAAGGGTGATAATCTGTAGGTTTTCTGCAGATCTCAGGCCTGACCCCATGTCTGAGCCTCAACCTCGGAGCTGAGAGTGCAGGGTGATGGGACAATAGAGGCAGAGGAACAGAGCCAGAGCCATGCAGTATTAATAAAGTGTTGAAACACACAGTGTGTAGAGCAAATCATCCCCTGTAGATCTCAGTGCTGCTAATAACTTATATATGAAGATCAGGAGTTTGAATGTAGTTCACTGGAAAAATAAAATTCTGCCATTTTTTACATTGGATATTTTAGTTTTTTGTTGTTTTTTTTCCTTTGGTACATAGTGGCAGATAGTAGATAGTTTGGAACAATCTTTAAACAACTTTCAGAGCACTGATGACATCTGTCAAACTCCTAAAAGAACATAAAATACCATAAAATCACCATACATTTTCAAGCCTTTAAAATCATAAAATCAAAATGTTGTCAATATGGCTTTGACAAGTCTTCTGAAGCTATTTGAAATTGGTGCATTGGCATCATTGATACCATGTAAGAATGGTTCTTGTGTAAATATAGCAGTCAAATATGCCATTGCTTTTTACAATTATGGATTAAAATATAGAATAGCAGTGCTGTAGACCAGCTCAGACGACCAAGTCCAATTCAAGACAGTGTCCACATGCTCCAGAGTCCATGACAAACATCATGAAAATATACTGTAGTCTTAGACTCTACAGTAACTCAAGTCTAAGACCATATTTTCATGGTCTTATTCTTGGTTCTTGAGTCTTGACTAAGACTCAACCCAATTCTGGTTTCAATCTTGACTTGAACTCAGCCCTCTTTTGGTCTAGGTCTTGACGAGCTGGTCTTTGCTGCATTGTGGGATAGACAGAAGCTTTGGCGGAGGGAGTTTTTAAGATACACCAATGTTAATCTTTTCTTTACGTAAACATCATAAAGCTTCACGAGACTTAATGACAAACAGAGTATGTCATGAAGGTTGGTAAATAATGCCATCATTTTAAAAATTCTTTTCATTTTCATTTTTAATTTCAACTTTTATTTTAATTCAGAGAAATAATAAACAATCATTTACCAAGCCAACTACACATAATCTTGCAGTCCATATTAGATGGAGAGATTAGGACAACATAAATTTCTACATGCAGAAATGGTTTGAGGGTCAAAAAGGGGAAAAGAGAGGAAAGCTTCAGTGTTCGTTTTCAGTATCTTATTAATATCCAATATGTGCTTATCTATCAGTGCGTGCAATAGCTGACTTCATGATCATCAGAGTGTGTGTTTATAGATGAGCATGTGTGGTTGGTCGGATGGGTGTTTGGGGGTGGGGGGTTGGTACTCCTGGTAGGTAAAATGAGAGCATCTGCCCCTCTGTGGGAGGCTGTCCCATGGAAAGGGGATGGCTTTGAGCTGAGACAGCGGAAGAGAGAGCCAGGGTAACTATCCTGTGGAGCAGCCATAATGCCATGCAAAGTGGTGTTAATGCACACACACACACACACACACACACACACACACACACACATACACACACACTATATGGACAAGTTTTGGGACACACCTCATGATCATTGAATTCAGGTGTTTCAATCCAACTCATTTCCACAGGTGTATAAAATGAAACCTAACCATGCTGTCTGCATTTACAAACATTTGTGAAAAAGGGGTCATTATGCAGAGTACAGTGAATTCAAGCATGGCACCGTGGCAGGATTCATTGAAAGTTCATGAAATTTCATCCCTGCTAGATACGATCAACTGTAAGTGCATTTAGAGTACATACAGACAGACGATCATCATTGATTCTTATCAACCTCATGCATGAAACAACTTAAGGTCAGGTAATTGACAATATTTTTTGGGTAGGGCCCATTGAAAGGCTCTTCTTCTTTTTTTCTCCAATAACCATAAGTAATATCACAGCTATAAAACATGTTTTGCTATAGTACTTGGGCCTTGTCTCAAACGCTGCCACACAACATTATATGACATAATATCATATAGACTGTCAGGAAGTAGTCTGTATCAGTGCAGGCTACCCAAATGATTGCTTCAGGGACACAAAGGGACCATAAATGGGGTGTGAGCACCTGTCAGAATCATAAAACAACAAATGGGACACCCTACAGTCTTACAGACTTTACAGGCACATTTAAGCAATGGTTATGGCAAGTCCGCATGACCATAGGTTCTCATAAAGTGTGCTGGTTGGAAAATAAATTAATGTTTTTTGTTTGTTTTTTTTTTTCAAAAAAAAAAAAAATTCACACACATTAAACACCAATGGCATATTGGTGTCAGAGTCAGATGGGGGTAAAATGTAATTTTTCTTTTGTTTTAACTGTGGGAAGAGCACAACCTGCACAGCTCCTTCTTACTCTGAACTTTGACATTGCAAGTACTTTTTTCCTAAGCTTCTACTGTTAACAAACTGTAAAAAAAAAAAAAATTGTATGATAAGGGGAAGTCGTGGCCTAATGGTTAGAGAGTTTGACTCCTAAGCCTAAGGTTATGGGTTTGAGCCTCGGGCCGGCAATACCACGACTGAGGTGCCCTTGAGCAAGGCACCAAACCCCCTACTGCTCCCTGGGCGCCGCAGCATAAATGGCTGCCCACTGCTCTGGGGGTGTGTGTGTGTGTTCACTGTTGTACCAAATAATACTTAAGTAAGTCGTGGTAACGGCATTTTACACAAATTAAACTAAATGCAAATAAATATTTTAAGTCAGTTTAGTATCATCTAAGTTGAATGGCTTATACAGCCAATTTTATTATACTAAAATATTTAAGGCAGCAAATAAACTTATGTTTTTACGTTTAAATAGGATGAAATTTTGTATTGTGTACCATAGGACAACATGGTGGATTTTCAAAACAAAGATTTTTTTTTTTTATTACTGAATGAATGAATGAATGAATGAAATGTCACAAGCAGATGAAGTTTGAATATACGTATCTGCAACAAGTGACCACTAGTTCACGCAAGAATATAGCTGACCTCAAAGCTAACACGTATGGACTAAAAGCTACTATTACATATGGTCTTTAACGGCTCATCTCGTCTCTTCCTTAAATGATGGACAAACATTAGACCAGTCACCACTTGAACAAAGAGCACATTGACTTTTATCTGCAGGCTTTGAGTTTCTGCCTCCCTCTCTCTTCCTCTCTATCAGTTATATGTGCTCTATCTACTGGACAAATCTCTAACAGGCCTGAGAACAGAAATACCACACAGCCCAAACCCTGTAAATTACTCATGCTTGATATTGCTTCTGCCAGGACTCTAGCCCTTATTTCCTCTCAGCACACACACACACACACAAGTCAATGGCAAGCGTTTTCATTAACTTTGTGTGGAGAGTGTGTGTGTAAATGTTATCATCTATGCTCAGGAGAGTGGTGAGCCTCTAGGAGCCTTAATGTACCTCAACTAATGAAGGGCCCTTTAATGTGCTGTGGCCATTTTCCCCAGCATTTCTTACCAAATGGTCTCAAAGCCATACCGCCACTGAAGATCACACTTTCCTCCCTGAAAAGCTGCCGCTCCCACAATATAATTGAGTCATCTGGCTGTGAAAGTGACAGCTGAACTGGCAGCTGTGGGCCAGCCGAAGAGAGAGAGAAGAAGAAGAAGAAGAAAGACACTAATTAGTGTAAGGAAATAATGAAATAGAAGTTCACCACAAATTCAAATGCTCTGGCAAGAGGAAACTTCTGGCCATATTTTGTACGTTTAATACAAAGATACCACAACTGAGACAAACGTTTAAGCTTTTTTCTTGTTCATTTTGATCTAAATGACTAAAAGGGATTTTATCATCAATGTTTACAATAAATTCTTATTGTTTAATGTGTTTTAAGATGGCTAAAGCCAAATATGTGATCACCTGTATCAAATATCAGGACAATTTCATAATTTATCATGGAAAATCCCATTTTGGAGTTACTGGATGTAGCTACAAAAATTAGAAAGCAGATATGATGGAGATACTGTAGATCAAAAAGATACTGCTTAAATTTACAACAAGAGATGTTATTAAAATGATCATAAAAATGATATGAAAATAGGTTCAGCTACTAAAAGTCTAGATGAAATATTAGGTTTTCTTTCAGCTTTAAGGTCACTAATGTAAGATGTTCTTGCTTTTTAATATAATTAATCTTCATTGTAGCCACTATTTTATTATTTTTCCTGATATCTGTTAAGTAGTATAAGTCGAAATTTAGCTTGAAGGTGTTATAAAGAATCTGACCTCCCCTGGCTTGATACTACCAGATAATCTGGAACAAAAGAAATGAAGTGAAAATGCTGAAAAAGATATGGAGGGAAAAAAGATTAAATGCAAGTAAAAATGTATAAATTTATCATCGGGTTGTGCTATCAGTGCTAAAAGGCATATTAATTAGATTTAGATTTGATCGGTGTTAAATTAAGAACATCTGAGAACTTTTCCTCCAAACACATCCTTTTCACCCAGGCTCTGCTGATGCTTGCCGTTACCCGTGTTAAAAGAGCTTCATCTCAGAATGATAATTATGCAAATTGGTGGCTGGAGGTAATGGAGAATGAACACACCCCTGCGCAAATGAGACAATAACTATTCCTGAGGAAAAAAGGAGAGAAAATTAACATCTCATTTTAAAGCTGATCTAATGACGTTCAGGTACGCCTTGATCAAAGCCAAAACACACTGCTGCGAGAGGCTGATTTTAGCTTCAGCACTTTATCTGACTTTCTCTATCTCATTCAAGCACAGGTTCAAAAAATGAGTGCATCTTAAAAACATACTTTGATCAAAGTTTCAGGTCATTTTTGTGCTTCTAATCAAGACCAAATACAGATCCTGTGTATTAATACTGATGCTGGATACAATGTTTATTAATCCATTTTCCTTGTAAACAAACATATATCAATTAATTTCTACCAAATCAATCCCTGATTGAAGTTAATGGAACAATGATTTATTCAGCCAGCCATAACTTCTGACAACTTTTTTTATTCTCCTCTCAGTACCGTAGCACACACAATATAGGTTGCAATATACAGTATAGGTACCTTTCTCTGTAAAAAAAGTCTGTAGTTTTTACAAAATAATTTTGGCAGCTGTGGTTGCCAGAATACTTTTGTAAAAAATACAGAAAAACTGTAAACACAATTACGGCCAAAAACTGTAAATTTTACAGTACACTGTAAAAAAAAGTCTGTAGTTTTTACAAAATAATTTTGGCAGCTGTGGTTGCCAGAATACTTTTGTAAAAAATACAGAAAAACAGTAAACACAATTACGGCCAAAAACTGTAAATTTTACAGTACACTGTAAAAAAAGTCTGTAGTTTTTACAAAATAATTTTGGCAGCTGTGGTTGCCAGAATACTTTTGTAAAAAATACAGAAAAACTGTAAACACAATTACGGCCAAAAACTGTAAATTTTACAGTATAAAACTGTTATTTACAAACAAGAAAATTTGAATGTAAACCAGTAAATTCAACAACGCACACTGCTATTAAAATCTGTTTTGTACCTTTAACATACTGACAACCACCATAATAATGCAGGTGGTAAAAGAGAAAGCCACATGAAGAATCGAAGTTCATCACAAGTAGCTTCGCCACAAGCAGAAGTTTATATTAATATATAGAAGGTGCACAAAGTCATTCATGCAAACACAAAACACCATCATGGTGACACACGATACTTAAACAATTCAATAAACTTTCATTAAACAGCAGAAGATGTAACATAAAGCCCAAATGTACAACTGATAACAAAAAACTATTAAAAAACATGATTATTTAAACAAAATACTTTCAAATGTGGAGCGTCACACAGGGAATTCTGGGAATATCAGTTTACAGTTTTTGACTGTAAATTATACATTGATTTGTTCTTTTTTTATTTCTAAAAACTGTAAAATTAACAGCATTTTACTGTAAAATTACATGAAATGTCTGGTTAGATCTTTTACAGTTTTTCCCTGTATATAGTACAGGAACTTACTGTTAACCTATTAACACTTTTTTTTTGTAGCGTTTTTACAAAATTGTACAGTTAAAATGACACTTATTTTTTACAGTGTACAGTATAGGTACCTTTCTGAAACATGTTAATTTTTACAAAGCATATTGTTCGGAAAAGCATTGTGTGCTCTGATTGGCCAGCTATCCAGTGCAATACCACATGCATAATACCTAAATCATATGACCCAAACCATATTCAAAAAAACATATTTAAAAACACACAGCATCTCCACGACATGGCAGCGGCAACAATACTACAACAAAAATAAATGTAATGCCTTCTTGCTTTGCACAGGCTATACATTTGGGCAGTGTTATGCAAATATTCCCACACAGTGACATAGATTCGTGGGGGCATGTTTGAATGAGGCATTTGTGGAAAAGTCTTAACTTTTATGAAGAACTCTCTTTGGCTTTGAGACTTTAAACTTTGCGACTTTATGGATCTTATATATGCACAAACAGCTTGTAACACTCCAAAGACAAAGAAAACTATGATATCGCATCATATATGACCCCTTTAATAATACAACTCTGTCCATTTTTACAACAACAACAAAAAAACTTTTTCCGTATATTGCAACTTTAATGAATATGTTTCACTTAGACACCACTGTTGAATATCAGCAAGATGGACTACAGGACAGAGGATCCACATAAGCAGAGATAGAAAGAGGGAGTGCAGGTGTATATGTCCCATACAGCTCCCGGCATTGACTAATTGGTCCAGTACTCATGCCTCAGCAAGATGAGCACCCTGAAGCCAACAGCTCTCAACACACAGCTGACCATATCCACTATGATTACCCCTACACTGAATCACATGACTGAAAGTGTCACCAATTACTTGGCAATAGGTCAGTCCTCCAACACAAATCCCAAAGTTAGTATGTTGCTTAAAATGATATATTTAGAATAATTCTTAGTGGTACTGTACTTACAGGGACTTTCTTTAAAAACACTTTCTTTAAAGTGTAAATTGCATGATATGGCCGTGGCTGGAGAAAGCTGAATCTTCATAACTGCATGAGGGCTCTTTTGATACATAATATGTTTGAATTAAATGAATCGATTAGGCAAGTGATCCTGATATAAGTCAAGTGAAAGAGGGTGGCTGCAGTTGGAATGCAGGTTTAGAAATACAGTAGCTTGTAGTGAAAAATAAAATCTTCTGTCTGCTTAAAGCAGGACAAGAGTGAGCATGTTAGTGTCAATTACCAACAAACCTAATAACCATAGTAAATTAGACAGACAGATACTGTAGATCAGAAAATCAGAAATCCTTCTGAAGACATTGTCATTGTCATTGTCATTGTCATTATTGTGATGTCATTAGCTGATCTGAGCCAACATGAATAAGATCGGAGAAACACTCTTTCATGGTGGAATCTTGACTGAATTGTCTCCAATCCTACTTATTTGTGTAAGAACAACATATTTGCAAGAGCCATCAAATTAAGTACAACTTTAAGCACTCAAAATATTCACTCTGAGAGTTTCTCTGTATGTCCAACCACTCATCCGGGAACTTTATAGTGTAATACAAATGAAACTGGTGTCATCTTGTGCCTCGTTTATCAATTGTAATGAAAATTGCATTAGAGCATTTTTTTTTCTTTCCTTACTTCTTTGTTTGTATGTTTCTTCTTATTCTGACTTTTACTACTATATTATTGCTATATTATAGTATTAATACTGTAATATTGCTGCAGTGTTCATTTTTTCTCTAGGCTGATTATTTTGAACATTATGCGAGAGGAAGTATAAAGATGCAAAATAATTTCAGCTCAAGTGATACAGTAATTTATTTGGTAAGGAGCTATGTAATAAGCAGGTTAATGTACAGCCAGTGGCAGATTATTCATAACATACTGGACAATATATCATTTATCAAATTCAAAATATAACTAATTATTAGTATCATCCAAAAACAGCCTTAATAATACAAAATCTATATTGAACTTTCACCACCACCACCCTGAGAATTTCACGACCCACTTTAAATCTTTAAGCTGCAACTGAACATGGGGAATTATTTTTAATCAAAGTGTCTTGATACACCTCTAAAACAGCCGTCCAAATCCCATCCTATAGAGTCCTATAAAGCAGCTCATCACCATGAAAGGAAGAAAGGTTTTGGAAATGAGGAAGAATGTGTCTTTGTTTTGCAGTGGGATGATGAAAGGGGGTATTTCTTCTCAAAAATATGAGTGGAACAGAGGAACAGGACAATCATGAAAGATGTGTGTGTGTGCGTGTGAGTGAGTGAGAGAGAGAGCAGCAGAGAGTGGGACATGTTAATGCAGTGTAATTTTTTCTCCTTCCCTCCCTCAGCTTGATCGATAGGCAGGGGTAAAGTGCTTACAAATTACCAAAGGCGAATGCAACTCTATTAGCACGCAAGTGGATTTCACAACATTCGTCAGTCTTTTCATTTCTCTTGCACCACTCACTCTCTCTTTTTGCACTCTCTCCTTTGCACTCCCTTTCACACTCTTTCTTCTCCATGGAAATCCATTTGCTAAAAGGCTCTTTTTTTTTTACCTGTCATAACCTCGGACCATTTCAAAAGGCTGTGTTTGATCATAATTAGCCTCAGGAAATCTAATTCTAATATGATGCCTTTTAAAATCTCACCCCTCCCTACGGCACTTTCAGCCAACCACACAGAAAACACACAGCTCTTCTTTTTCATATATATATGTATATGTATGTATGTAATATTCATTGTCTTCATTGTATTGTAACATTATTATGAATGATCTTCATTATTTAATGGAAATGGTCTTATGAAAACACAGCAAAGCCAAACGATGGTAACATCAGACACACACATATACACTCGCTAATTCTTCAAAGTTTCATTCATTAAAGCTTATTGTGTGTCACCATGGCTAAGCCCTTATTACCATGCATTTAGGAAATGAGGCAAAGAGTGGAGGAATAAGAGACCAATCAATAGCGCTTTTCATTTCGCCTCTAATGGGTCGCCTCCACTTTTCCCCCAGACGACGGAGAAAAAAAAGTAAAAGAAAACATGGGAAAGATCGGTGTAACAGCCATAAAATGTAATTTCTTCACAGAAGCACAGACAATAATGTTTTCTGCCCCCCTCTGCATATTTTAGTGGCATTTTGCTAAATTGAGTATGGATTTAACATCAAAGGTTTCATGAATTTTTCAAATGAGATATTAAAGTCAATATTTCACAAGGCGGATGTTTCAATTCAAGATGCTTACACAATAATGCAAGGAGCATTTGCACTGAGAACGTGCAGACAAAGCCACATTAGTTGAGCGCCCGGGAAATTATAATGAATTCAGTGGAGGGAAAATAAGGGATTCGGGGGGGAATCAAACCAAGAGGTTTCCATTTGACAAATGGCAGTTATTGGATCAGGGAAACTCTTAAAGGTCTCTGCAGCACAGAGTGCATGGAGTTTCTCCAGGTAAAGATCAAACTGTGGACTACTGAGATAAAAGGATGCAGAAGGACTGATTTACAGGTCTGTCAGGCCTCTCGGGAGAGTATTAACCACTAGGCCTTTATTAGTTAACTGAGCGGCGTCCTCTAGAGCCTTGATTTCAGATGGTTTGACTGTCCATCAAGCCTGCTGATGGTAATTAGGACATGGGAGAAGTCTACTGACAAGTCCCAGCGGTTTGCTCAAGGCCTAGTATTTTTTTTCACTGTAGGACATTTTTGAGGCATCAAAGAGAGAGAGAAAGCTCACGTAGTGTCTAGGTTTTACATGGCGTTAACGTTATCTAAAGGTTTATGGGTGTTTGCGTCAAACCCCCTTCACCGTCTTTACAAACAAGTGCAGTTTATACCTTCAGTTCCCGTCAGTCCTCAATCCAGCATAAACCAAAGACTTTGTAAAGAGCGTTTTTCCCTGAAGGCTGGGTACAGGTGGATCTCTGAGGCTGAGAATAATGGTCCTCACTAGGTTCCGCTGGGCGTCGTCATGCGTGCCGTTTCCTCTGATACAGGGAGACAGTGCTTGGGCATGTTTTAGCTGCCTTCGTGTGATTCTCCCCTGGGAAAGGCTGTCGTGGAGTGTGTCTGAGGGACCGGCTGAAGACAGAGACTCTCTGCAGTCTGCCTGCCCCATTAGACATGCATGACTCAGCATCAAGCTGTGGTATAATGAGCGAGAATGGAGTTGGACAATGACCATCTTCAAAAAGAACAACTTAGCCTGTTTGTTGGTCTTGTTTGCATGCATTGAAGTCTCTTGAGTTAGTGCTGATAGTTAATAAGGACAGAATATGGATTTGACTGGAAGTGTCCCTTCCATCAATTTTGGGTCGTGGTCAAGTATTTTCACCAGTAGTTTCACCAGTGATCTACTATTTCCTAGTCAGTTATTGTTTATTTAGGTCCATGCAATTTTTTTTTTTTTAATCATTATTTTGTTCCATCTTGATTTCTAATCTAACACAGATTTTAAATATTTATTAACTGACATATTAGATCAGGGTCAAATGAAGAGCATGCTGGGGGTCTGCCAAATATTAGAAAATCAGAACATGCTAGAAAAAAGAATGTGTAAAAAAAAGAAAATTTTAACTCAAGATATTAAATTAATGTTTGAAACTATTATTTTAAACACATTTAGAGAAATTGATTATATTATTGTTTTATTCTGTTTTAAATATTGCTTTTATTTAAAATAATAATAATAATCATCATGAGATTTATTGAAGTTATTCTATTAACAGTCCTAGTTTGTCGAAACAGAAATACTGTAATACGCAACTAAATTTGAAATAATTTTTTTGTGTAAATTGGAAATCTTTCGTGTATACATCTAATATTTCTCTAAAGTAGAAAAAAGCGAAATACACTTTATAAACTTTATAAAAAGTAATTAATTTTAAAGTATTAATATTTCCTTATTGCCATTGTATATTATGATTATTGTTGGCTTTTTGACAAATCACTTTTGTAAGTCGCTTTGAGTAAAAAAGCTAAATGCATAAATGTAAAAATGTTAATAATTTTCCTTAGTACAATGACAACATAAAGGCCCCTTATTTAATTATAAAGGTATGTTTTCTTTATAATAGCACATTTTTATTTTTCGCCCACAGTATAAGTCTTTGGATATGAAAATACATACCTGCCTTCATGTTTTAGTAGTGGTCCTTGCAAGAGAGCATCATATTTCGCAGTCCTTGACATTAAGAGGTTTGAAATCCCCTGCAAGTCTCAACTTTTATATGATCAAAGAGCTGAGAATGGATCTTTTAAGAAGTTAAGATGAAGTTCCACCTGTAGAAGTGAGATAAAAGATCACCTTGAGACTCAAGACAAGTGATCTTGATGAGTTTAGCAGAAAAGCAGGCCTTGCGCTTGCAAACCTTGCATTTTCATCAAGGCCATAATGAGCTAATTAAGGCAGCAGAAAGTGATCAGGCCACAAACAGATTAGAAAGGAAAGTTTCCCCTCTTCCTGATCAGTGGGGGTGCTCTTGAGGGAGCGGCCAGCAGGGTGCCGCTCTCCCTGAAATCTTCTACGCCTCATCCTTCATCAGCCCCAACTCATCATGTCCCATCGCCGGCCCGGTTACACCTGAACACTCCACTGCTGCCAAACACCTGGCTCCATCTCCCCCTGTCCAAATGAAAAATAAGCATAATCTGCTTTCCTCAGGATCCAGCAAATGAGGGATTTTATGACAAATAGTGTGTGTGCGTGTGTGTGTGTGTGGGGTGGGGGGGTATTGTCTCTATGCAGAAAAGAGAGAATCATGCAGGGGCCAAGAGAAAGGACAGAGCGTAAAAGAAGCAAACAGAAACAGGTTTTCCTCACACGGATAATTGCACTAATGAGAGAAGACTCTGCTTACTCCAGTTAGCACGCCAAGAAGACTAGTTACACATACACAATAATGAAACAAACAGTTTGGATAGCTGAAATACCCCAAATATGGAGTCAAAAACAAGTTTTGGTGTTGTTGTTGTTGTTTGTTTAGTTGGTTGGTTTTATTTTATTATTTATGAACCGCAATATTCATTTTGAGTGCTCTCTACTTTCTATTCATATGTTAAATATAATTGTCTCAAATAAAGTATAACAAGAGAAGTGTGTTGTACAGCTTTAATTTATAAGCAGTATGAAAAGAAAAGAAATGAAGCAATTTATTACTTGTCTTTAATATTTGTGATTGTGATCTGTAATTTTACTGATTACTATGTAAATGTGTTCTGCCCGGTAAATGTCTGTAAAAACTGGAATAAATTAAGTTAAATAGCCCATCATTCATTTTCATATGCAAGTAGCCTGAAGTACAAAACAAACTGATTACCAATTAGACGGCACATAATTTCTCATTCTTCTATAATTAATATCAGTGTTTTCTCATTCGCCACATGTATTTGGCACACTGTAATTATGTTCCCATTTAACTGCCCCATTCAGACACTCAAAACTGCATTTTTAACTGTAAGGTATAACAACTGTACAGCTGCTTAACTACACAAAGTAACAATAAATGCAATATACCTCTTTCTACATTTTTACTCCAATTCAACTCCAAAAACATATGTGCACATATAATTCACTGTAGTTTCCAGCTTAAATGAACACTAGTGCTCATAAATCACCAACAACCTTTATTCCTTTGCACACAGATTATGATTATAGGACCAGATTATCAATTAATAAAGACTTATTTTCCCACAGTGCCTTGCATATAACCTCAGAACACTTCTACCATAATGCATGATTTCTAAACAAATACATTTTAATGTTTGCATCACATAACCAGCACCACATTTATGGCTTTTCTAATGTAAGCTTGCTCAGTAGCTCACCTAATACGAGTTGCACTTCCGATGCAAACCACTCTGGCCCTGTGAATCATGAGCCACAGCACTCGATAAAAGAGCTCAAAGACTTTTAGAAGCAAGCTGAAATTAAATGGTTGCCTTAGCAAATATATTTTTTATCTTACATTTAATTTTGTTTTACATTTAATCTGTTAGGTTAAGGGTTAACATTTAATTTACTGTAGGTACATTATTTTCTAACGTGATAGAGCATTAAAGGGATAGTTCACCCAAAAAATAATTTACTCACCCTCATGGCCTTCCAAATTCATAAGATCTTCCAAAGTCTTTAAAACACAAATTAGACACAAATGATATTTTAATGAAACCTGAGAGGTTTCTGTCCAGTTAACCAAAACTTAAAAGATCCATAAAAGTTCATAAAGTTATTGTTAAATGAACTCCTATATTGGGATGAGAAACGATTGCTTATGATATGATGAGCAGTTTTCATTTAGGGTTTTATTTATTTGGGTTTGGAATGACATTAAGGTTAGTAAATGATGACATGATTTTCAACTAAGTTAGCACCAATCATCAGACATTTTGTTTCCAAATGACGTACAACAACCAGCACAATGAAATGTTGTTATATTCATATTCATCTGTTTCTGAGAAAAGTTGAACTTGCTCTTGTGCCACTCATCAAACATTTACCTTTAAAAATTACCGCAAAACGTGCAAGAAGCAATGTAATATCACTTTGCAGAAATATCACAACAGGCACATTTTTTCAGTAAACCTGGGTTGCAATGAAAGAATGAAATATAACCATTTTCATTGTACACTGAGCTAGGAAGCTGTACCGTTCATTCAGAGAAACAAGGAGTTTCTTGTATCCTTCTGATTTGTCCTGGTGGCTGAAATGTCCTTGGAACGTAAACCATGATACCCTAATTCCCCCTTCAGTCTCACACTTCATTATATAGTATCAAACAGCAGCACTCTAATGAAATTACCCCAACAGAAACAGTCACACAAAGGGAAGAGCTGGGGGACTTCTTTCACAATTGTCCACGATGGGGGGATTTTTCTGGAAGCATGTTTTAATAGCATGTGGGGTGCCGTGCTTCAAGTGTGGCCATGCCAGCTGCAGCCCAGTAGGAAGGAAAAGCGAATGACATCGCTGAAACGATGCTCATGTGAATTCCAGTGATTCGGGAAGGGAATACAGATCCAGGAGGCAATGGCAAATTAACTGCCTCAATAGCTTGATGGATGTGTTTCTTGAAACTTAATTAGACTGAAGTTCACTTGGGATAAGGTGGGTGTTCGATAAATGTCTGGTAATTCAATACAAATGACATATTTTAAATCGTGTCCAGTTCGCTGGCAGCTGTCACACTGAGAAAACAAAGTGATCTGATGACTACGGTCAGAGCAAAATCTTAACTAAACAATAGAATTAATATCGCATGCGGCACAAGAGAGTTGGGTTTAAGCTTTTGCTAGTGGTCATTATACATGGCGTTTTAAAAATAAACAGGGTTATGCTTGTGGTTTTATTCTGAAACAGACTATGAGCATGTCATATAAGCTCCATCTCAAAGGGTTGGGTGGAAAAAAAAATGGACAAAACAATTGTTAATGTGTAAGTGACAAAGTGACTTCAGAAGATGTATTATTATGCAGCCTCTGAAACAAGCGACTAGGCCTTAGATTAAGACAGCTTTAATGAAGTTAAACAAAGCGGCAGGATTGAAGCTCAACAGACTGTGACGCCTTTATTGGATGAAAAAGAAAGCCGGAGATCTAAGATAAATAAATATTAAGTCGAAGACGACTGGAGAGGGAAAACAAACAAACCAGGAAAAAGCATTTTAAAAAGTGCTGACATCCTAAAAGGCCGAAGAATTTGCATAACATAAACTTCCATCTTGGGAAGAGAAAAGCATCCACCGCAGGATTCATTTAATATTTAATAAATTAGAAAACAGTGGCTGCTACTAATTAGAATTTTGCGCATTTACAAAACAGCCCTGATAGCAAAACAAATTATGAAATATATGGGTGTTACGGCAGCCTACCGAGGGAAAATAAGCTGACAGACACAGTTAATGGGGTATTTCGAACAACAGGCCTGTCAGAACACATCACACAGCTAATCAAGTTAGGTAGAGACAGCGATAGAAACTCTATTTAAAATATTGATATGCCACTTGGAAAAAGCTTTTCCCCCTGCAAGTACATTTACTTAAACACTTGCTTATTGCTCACGAGTCATTAGTCCCAACCCTTTCCGTCTCTGAGAACAGAAAGGACTGTGATGAAATGAATGGAAGTGTTTTCTGTGTTATCGTCCTATCAGGACAGATCTAAGCGCCTGCCACTCCGGTGCCTCCATTAGGTGTGCAGAATGTATGCCGCGGAAACTGTTGGTCTATTTATTATCAAATTATATCCCAGGCCAGCGCTTTTTGGTAACAGCCACAGAATCGCTGTCAGGCTAAAGTGAATTCATACACTCTGAGGAACGGCAGTTATTTGACGATCAAGGCTGAGATGAAACCAGACGCTGTTACGCATGTACTTTAAGAAGTGAACGTCATGTGCAATCAGACCTTTTAGAGGCTTAAAGACACTCTAGAGGTAGATGTCTGTGAAACAGCATCTTTTCAGTGCTGGTTTAGCTCTATGGGTTCTGACATGGTGACAAAGTTGTTCATCTTTGCTGTGTTTTTGTACTAATGCAATTTTTAAAATTTTTCTACCTGAAACTGATGGAACAAGGCAATGAGGACTCCTGTCTTTCAGTCTAAACAGGAAAACTGAGTGTGCACTATGAAAATTTCAGCAGCTTGTATGGTAGCATAGAAAATATCTACAGTATTTCTTGGAAACAACAGCTAATATAAATTCTCTGCCTTGATAATAACAATCAATATTAACATTATTTGGGCAAGCATTGGCCAAATGGTCTGATTTTTCATAAATATATGACATCATTCCTCTTACCAGGCCAGAAAATTAGACCAAATGACGTAATGTGCACAATGAGAAAATTAAATTAGTTTTTTCCACTATCTGTCTTCCAGAGGTCAGAATACACAGTAATGGCTGACATACCAGATAGAGCCAAAAAATTGAAAATAAAATAAAATAAAATAAAATAAAATAAAATAATGATGATCAATATATTTTTTTTTAAACCTGCCTTTCTACGTCAGGCTTTATGAACAGTTTGTCACAGGGTTTGTCAATTACTATGCCTTCTTTTACAGTTCACAGTTTGGTCACGTCTTCACCTGTGGACATCTGAACACAATGTTCTTATCTATCATCACCTACCAGCCCAGCAAATGTAGAATTTGCATGGTATATCAAAACGGAGACAAAAGATTAAAGGAGACAATGCCACAACACATTTCTGTTTCAAAGGCTATTATTTGACCTACCGTTGAGGCAGATAAAAAGGTTTGCAGAGCAGAGAAGTCCTTATATAGAAGCAAGTCTGTCCTTTACAGCCATGTAGAGCACTAGTAATATCAGTGATTATCATGTCCCTGGAGAAATATGACAGCGCGTCCACTTAAAACAGCAGGGCAGTCCAGACTTGATGGGTGAAGAAGAACACGCAGAACCTACTTAGAAAGAAGCCTGACAGAGGACCATAAGGGCCAAATTCAAGGTAAATGTTGTACAAAGTTAAAACTAGACTTTTGTTTTTGCCTCATACTTAGTGCGCAGGTTGTGCCATGGCCTGCCTTTGCAAGCACAAATAATAAAGATTGTGTTAGGTGCTCCAGAGATTGGATGAGCTTATCAAAGAGGAAATTGGCAGAAAATAAAATAAAATAAAATAAAATAAAAATAAAATAAAATAAAATAAAAAATGCATGTCAATTTTCAAAAGATTAATGATCAATACACGGAACCACACAGTAACTTTCTGTCTGAAATGGCTCAAAGTCTTAATAAAAAAAAAATAATAAATAAATAAATAAAATAATATAATAAAATATTTTTTGGTATGTTGGTGCAAATAAGGAAGATTGTGTTAAGTTCTCCAGAAATAGGAAAAGCTTATCAAAGAAGAAAGGGGCCAAAATTGTTCAAGACAAAGGAACTTATTTCTATTTTTGTATATTTTAAAATTTAATCTATTCCTTTAACTGAATGAATCTCAATTATCAGCAGCCATTACTGCAGTCATTACTGCAGTCACTTGATCCATCAGAAATCATTCTAATGCTGATTAATATTTTTGTGGAAACTGCATTTTCAGGATTCTTTGATAAATAGAAAGATCCGAATTTAGTTTCAGTTCAGAATTTATATAAAACAGAAGTTTTTGTAACATTGCAAATGTCTTTACTGTCACCTTCAATCAATTTAATGTGTCCTTTCTGAATCAAAGTATTAATTTTCTTTAAAGTTTGCTGTGTTATCGTCCTATCAGGACAGATCTAAGTGCCTGAAACTGATGGAACAAGCCAATGAGGACTCCTGTTGTTTTGGTCTAAACAGGAAAACATTGAAAATCGAGGGTGCACTATGAAAATTTCAGCAGCTTGTATGGTATCATAGAAATCTACAGTATTTCAAGAGTTAATATAAATTCTCTGCCTTGATAATAATGATCAATATTAACATAATTCGGGCAAGCATTGGCCAAATGGTCTGATTTATCATAAAAATATATGACATCATATATTAGACCAAATGACGTAATTAGACCAAATGACGTAAAAAAAATCTTACTGACCTAAAACTTTTGAACGGTATGGTAAGGTTTTGTGTGTGTGTGTATGTGTGTGTGTGTGTGTGTGTGTGTGTGTGTGTGTATGTGTGTTGATACATAGCGTATTTCATTATATTGAGTGTGACATCTAAGCAGTGATTCTCTAGAATTCATTGATGGTGGTTTCTAAAGAGACCTTGTTTAAAAGGATCTGAAAGAGAGGATTATAAAGTCCTTGTACCATCAACACTGAGGCCACGGTTTTACTTCAGTGATAAAAGACAGAACAAATTTTGTCCCAGAACTCACCCAGTACTTTTTCAACACATCAGATACGAGCCACCACGGATCCCTAAAGGTGATCGTGTGTCCAAGTCACACCAGTACACCTCAGTCAGTCATGTGATTATTTTACCCACCCTGTTGAAATAAATAAATCTCTCACACCAGACATTCTCAAAAAGCCAGTGTTTTCAGTCACAGAAGGGGGAGAGAAAAAAATAAAGCAAAAGAGAGAAAGCTCTGAAGCATCTCTTTCACTGAAATCCACTTCCTGTCAGTGACTGTGTGCATGACAACGAATGCCACTTTGACAGCTAAAATCAACAGAGAAAACAAAAAAATACAACACAAAAAAATTTAACAACACATAAAAGAGAAGACAACACAACAAAAGTCTTTGTTGAGTTGACATATTTACACTTACTTTATTTAATTTTTCTCGATTTTACCATGTCACAGCTTTTATATTCATTCCAAAGGGGAAATTTCTTCAAACCGTGCTGCTAATGCATCCACAGTACAAATCTCATTCATTGATTTAGAGTAAATAATCAAGCCAACGCCCAGAGCAAACACTACTGTACTGTTCAGAGTGGTAATTACAGCTTTTGGGTGCTGTTTTTATTCTATCCAAGTTTCAGAATGTACATAATTCTGATGTTTTATTTCCATAGCTCCAGAATGTATTCCTGGTGCCTGTTGTCCAATTCGAAACATGTTGAGATAAAAGTTTGAAAACATGAAGGCCACTATGAATGCTTGACCTCTCTGTGAAAATGAACTATACACTTTAACACTTTATGTTAATGTGCCCTTGTTACACATATTACATGTATTTACTATGGTAATAAAAGTAAACATTAAACCATGTGCATGTTGTTAATTAATATTACTCAGTACTTATTGGTTTAATTGCACTGTAACAAGGATATATAATATAGTGTGACCATGTATTCAAATGGGCAGGAAAAGAAAAGAAAAGAAAAGAAAAGAAAAGAAAAGAAAAGAAAAGAAAAGAAAAGAAAAGAAAAGAAAAAGAAAAGGAAAAGAAGGATTCACATGATCAAAAGATGAGAATAATGAGAGTTCGGCGAACATTGCAGCAAGCACCACCTGCTGGTAAATGAACTCATTGACTCACTCTGCTGCTGTTAATGATCTCTGACTTCTTCATGCATTCTACAAACAGTCTACAAACTCTCCCTTGATTAAAGTTACCATGCTTTGATCAAGGGAGAGTTTGTAGACTGTTTGTAGAATGCATGAAGAAGCTTTTATACAGTAAATAAAAATATGTTGCAAATCGTGACAGTTCACATTTAAAGTTAAATTAAATTTAATGATGCTAAAATAATAGTGCGCAACAAAGCTTGTGTAGCTGATTCACATTATGGCATGACAGTTACAGTGAAAAGTTGTACAGGCGGCATCAAAGAAAGAAAATGTGTGTTCTTTATGATATGAATTTAATTCCAGAAATATGTACCCATACATGTTAATGCTGATTTCATTACATATTTGAAAAACAATTGTAGAATTTCTTAGAAAAGTCTACTGAATCAAAGTATGTGTACATATAGTAGTACACTTCATATCCAAATCAAAATAATCATTATAATTATTTTATACATTTAGAGGTATTTTAATTTTTTTTTTAAGGTATTTAATTTTATCTTTTTAAACTGGGGTCATCTCCTACTGTTTTGCGAGACCTTTATTATTTACAACTATCTGACATGTTTTGACTTAAAAATATATAAATGACTTTTAATGTTCATCATAAGGGGTATATTTATGTTATTATCTACTGCATTTTTTTTTTTTATAAATAACCTATGGGGGGAAAAAACATGCTCAATATTTATATATATATATATATTATATTTATATATATATATATATATATATATAATATATATATATATATATATATATATATATATATCCCATATATTGGTTTTTTTTTTTTTTTTTTTTTTTTACTTGCTATTAAGTGGCTCACAACAAAGCTCTTCAAATAATCTTTCAAATATTTAATGCCACAAACTTCACAAAACCAGACTTGGGAAGTACTTGGCACCTTGTCAACACAACTTTGTTTCTCTCTGAGTCCTTATAATACTATAAGCTAGTGAAACTAGAGCTCGTTATTTTGGGGATTTTGGAAATGGTCTTACCACTCGCAATATACATAAAATGAGGCTGAACAAACTACTAGGGGTGGTCACAATTTATTCAGCCTTTGGAGATATTTAAAAGAAGCCACACACACAAACTGAATTGATACAAATGCTTCCCATTTTTACCAAATCACAGCTTTTCTAAAGCAGTTGTGCATATACTGTACTCAAAAAAACAGCTGAGAGCTGAATAACAACTGTGTGTCTGGTTGTTTTCTGTAAAGTTAGGTGGTGTGTTGCTTCCTATCCCTCCAGACCACAGTGGTTATGCTATATCTGCTAAAACATTGGCAAAACAGTAAAGCTCAACTCTTTTTGAGCGATCACTTTCAATGTCCACCTTTTGTCCTCTAAGTGTAGCAGTCTGTACTGTAAGATGAGCTGCTTTAAAGTCACAATGAAACACAAGTAGCAGCATATCTTTTTCTTCTGTATTGTGACATACATCCAAGTGTAACAGAATTTCGAAACAGAGAAGTAGGGCGGGCACTAGGGTTTTATGCATCAGTTTTTTTGATTTGAACAATGAGATGTTTGCATTGCACTCAAATAAAAGCACAAATGAATGTGTAGGGGCAGACTAAATGTTTGGAGAAATATGGCATACATAACAAAAGAGAAGTCTATCATTGTCACAAAAAGGTCCAGTTATGACATTTTGAGGATACGAGGTCAAAATATTTATTTTTTATTAAACAGATGAATTATTCAATAAAAAGCTACAGAAGTTGTCATATGAGCAGTATCTTTTCAAAAGGTTAACACTTTTGTACCTTATTTACCCCCTACAGAGTGCATGTTCCATAAAGGAACACACATTATTACCTTACATATCAGCAGCAAATGTGACCACTCCAGTGACAGCTTTTGTACCTTTCTTTCTTAAATTTCATTTTATGGCAACTTTAAAAGGGCCCCAGTTTCACATTAACTTTCAGAAGAAAAAACCTGCAGAAGACTAATGAGAAACACTTTAGTTAGTCTCAAGGTCTTCTAATGAAGATGGCTGAGGTGATTTGGAGCACTGGCATGTAGCACGATGAAATATGTATCATTAATACAGATACATACTGAAAAAACATACCAAAGTTTTTGCCCCCTTCAGATCATCTCCTGATTAGAACACTAACTTTGGAGTTAATGAATCAAAAATTCCCTTGATTCTGCTGATGGATTTTTTGATGTTTTGAAACTCAGAGGTATCTTAAAAAAAAAAAAAAAAAAAAAAAAAGAAAAACTAAAAAGATCAGGGAGTGAAAAAAAAATCTGAATGAATATCAAACATCTAGCTTTAAAAGACATGGATTCAGGGCAACTACAGGGACCTCACAATGTTTCTCTTTTTAAAACAGCTAGGGAAAGGCAAGAGGAGGAATCACACACAACATTCATTTAAAGGGCACATTTATTTGATTAGCAGCCATGTAGTGAAGCCCTGGAGAGAGCGAGCCAGCCCTGATCAAAAGGGGAGGGCTGGGGCAATAATTAAGGCACAAGGTCGGTCTTCCCTTCTCTTCTCTTTTCTCAGGTGCCACCCTGGCAACAACAGGAGAGAAAGACTGAGGCACTAATTAAGCACAAGACCAAACGAGACCTTCCACTACAACATTGCAAGGAGATTCGTAATTCTCTGCCATAATAGATTCAGGTTTGATACCGATCACATGTGCAAACATATTCACCAGGAAACCTACTCTACGCTAGCACACGTACGCAGACACGAATGCCTGACCAATGTGAGGGTACATTTACAGTTTTCACATTTAAACTGACTTGAAAACATGAGTAATTTACTTTTTAATTACTTCTCAAAGAATGTATATCCTACACTTAAGCTATGAAAATAATTGTTTACAAGTTTCAAACAATGATGAAACAAGAAAGTTTAATAAAAGTAAACAATGTCAATATTTATTTATTTAGTTAGTTAGTTAATTTTCCTTCCCTTCCAAAAATTCCACAGTTGTGGCATCATTTCCACAACATCAAAAATTTTAGCTCAGTTAGAGTTTTTTTTTTGTGTTGTTGTTGTTTGTTTTGTTTGTTTTTTTAGATACTTGTTTACCATGGAACCAACACTGGCAGTTGGTGCATTTCCATTACAGATTTGCGGAAAACTTTTGCGATACTTTATAAATGTTGATTAAAAACTAACTGAAATGGCAGCGTTTCAAATAAACCGATGTTATGAAACTAAAACTTTTTTCCTCTCATGATAAGTCATGGCGACGGATGTTGGTAAGTTTACATATATAGCAGCCACCGTATTACCCACTATTTTTAATCGAAGGAGACGTATGCGTGTATCTTTAGCAAAGCAGCACAGAGAGCCGCTTCTAGGATTCTTACATGCTGCGGCGCAGCTGGTTTAAACACAAGCATTGACTAGAGTGGCCATGTCGGAGCTGTAATGCGCCGCAGACATTGTGCTTAGTAAATAAGGGGTTATCCATCCAAGCATTACTGGCAAGGAAAGCCCCTTATACTTGATAATTTCTGGGAGGTTATAGTACATTAAAATCATGGGATTTTTAAGTACGCCAGGTGACCTGTAAAAAAAGCATTTCCATTGCAGTTTTGCAAATATTCCTTTTTCGAATTGCCTGAAAAATAAATCTTTCCATGGGCGGTTTTTTTAATTCACAATTTTTAATTTGCACAATTTGAAGTGTAATGGAAATGCAGCTAGCGAAGAGAATGTTTTAGAAAAAATATGAAAATCAAAGTAAAATATCACTTGAGAGCAGAATATTATTAGTGCTGCATTTCCATTCAAGCTGTAATTTTGCCTAATTATTGTAAAGTTTTTAAAATTATCATTTTTATTACTATTACATTATTCTTTTTTAAAATACTAGTATGTCTTTAAGATACATAAAATGCTAAATGTGAAAATAGCAAAAAAAAACAATATCAACCCATTTTATTATAAATAATTTCATGTCTACCACAATAGACACTACCATAGGGTGGAAATGACACTGGAAACAAAAAAAAAAAATCACCTGTTATGTACAGTATGCATATCAAGTCACATAAAGTATATTTATATAGTGCTTTATACAGTACATATTCTTCAAAGCAGTTTTATGGTAATAAAAAAAACTGCCAATGTTGCAATATTCTTCAAAACATAAAAAAAAATAATAATAATAATTACAGGAGACAGTATATCGCTATTTAGCCCAATTAAATTCACTTATATATAAATATATGTTTACATATATGCTATTAAACACTGTTAGTGGATAAATTAAATAGTGTTAAAAAAAGATTTAATTTTCAGAAAGTTTAAAGAGCCAAAAGTGCCCATAGTTGATTTGTTCGGCTCTTAGAACTGTTGCTCTGCTATGACAGTAGCTCGTCTTAAAGAGAAAGCTGAGCATAGAGGCAGAAAGCTAATGTAATTCTTGCATTATGATAAAATAAATTCAATCTCTGCTTTCACGTTATAAAGTATGTTTCAGGCATTATACTTCCAGCTCTCAGAGACACAGACGTGAACATTTTCGAGTTGTTATTTCCAAGTTTCAGAGTGTGACCTGAGCTGTTACAGTGATGACTCTTCCAGTCTTCCAATGATAAGTAAAATACAGGTGAGACTGTAAAAGGCATCATTATCCCGCCCTGACAGAGAGGTGAGGGACGTGGAGAGACACATAGGTTATCAGTGTCTGGACAGAGTTTAATTTGTGGCTTCCTGGAACTGCAAACAGCAAACCCTGAGTGAGTAATACAGTCAGGAGCTGACATCAGGCTATCATGTTCATCATTCCACTACCACTGACAATGACACAAAGTTCATCTATTATTAATGCAGAACCTCATGCTCAACAAATTGCAGGAACTGTGCGAGTGTGTTTGTGTTGCAGAATATATGTGCGAGAGTGTGTTCCTGAGACAAATAAACTACCTCCTCACACTTCCTGTACATCTGCACTGTTTGATATAAATTGCTGTGATTGGATTGAAGAGGCATGGTGGGCCAGGATGCCACAACTGCAGTGGTCTGAGCCCATGAGGAAGAGCATTTTGTCCTTCATCCCAGAACTGTCTTCCGGCCTCTCCCCCGCGTGCCAACGTGTCAATCAGCCATAATTGCTATCCTGGAGGAACAATATCAAGCCTTGGAGGCTCTGACCGTACGGATTCCTTGCAACACCTAATCTGTTAATGAGAGCCGCTCTGCTATTTTCAGCCCCGCCGCCGACAGAGACGCCATCACCGCCGTCGAAGAGGAGGAGGAGGAGGAGGAGGAAGGGCCCACACGGCGCTAACGGTGGACAGCAGAGGACAAGAGGACCGACGCTGCTGGGAAATGCAGCATCAAGCTGTATAAATGCTTCGTTAATCCACCCTCATCATCAGGTTTGATCAGTGCCTCCAAGAAATAAGCCTCTGTTTCGATTTCAGTTTGATGGTTGTAATAATGCCTTAAATAAACAAACAAACATACAAACAAAAAAATAAATAAAGTGGTGGGGGGGGGGGTTCCTATCAAAATGTGTTTAAAAAATCGTAAAATGAGAAAAAAAAAATTGTTTTACATTCCTTATTTTTATTGTAAACCTTTTTCCTGCTGGTTTATGGATGTTTGTTAAAAAAATAATAAAAAAAAATCAAAAAAACTTATGTGCAGCCATTTGAGACCCAAAAAAAATACCCCAGACCGTTTTGTTTTGTTTTGTTTTGTTTTCATAAAAAATTACTTATTTTAAGAAGTCTTAGTATTGTAATTATAAAAGTCAGTAGCAACCAAAACTAGTTTGGTGACTAATTTTCTTCAAAATAGCTTCTTTGTTTTTCTGCAAAAGAAAAATCAAAAAGGGTTAAGAATGAGGAGGTTTAGTAAACATATTATTGTATTAGATTTATTATAACTTATTAATGTACATTTAAATCATGCAGATATTTTGCAGTGATTCAACAATCCCTAATACAGGGCAAGCTGTGCCACTGAATTAATTCATTTCAATGGTTTTTGCTATAAAAGAGGACAGCTTAAGTAACAAGTGCCACATCTCAGCCCACACACTCCTGTTCACACACTCAAAGAAGTCTCTCTTCTAAACTGTCTCTTTCAGAGCAATGCCCAGAATCTATTTCATTTCCTCTAGCTCTTTGCATCCTTTTCTACTTTCCTCATGATCAATAGATGTTTTATCAACTTTTTCACACTTTATATTTTTCTTACCACTCAGATCTCATAGCAGTGTATAGTAGCAGATTTATAGTAGTAGATTTAAAAGTTTACATTTACAGCTGTTTAATCAAACACAAATCATTGTCCTTTAAAAAGCAAAATAATTTTAAATAAAATTAAATGCTTGAAACAGAGAGGAATTGGGGACACAAAAGACAAAAGCTCACGGGATCCTCAAAGCTTTTGCTTTCCAACAGAGGAATAAGTACAAGGCACATGAAGAGCTACACAAACAATCCTTAATGGAACAGATACACACGGCTTTTTAATTATCTAACTCAATCAGCGAGAGACCAGTGGATCAATGATCCCCATTACACTGGCCGGTGGAGCATCAAGACAGGGCCAGTTTACATCAGTTCAAACGGCCAGCCAGGCTGTGCAGCTAAGTGACAGATTACTGTTTGTGGCTAATCTGAGGCGTCACAGGTTTGAACAGAGCACACTCTTTAAATTCAGGCGGTGAGACGAGTGTGGGCTACTGGCCCTGTCACCGGCCCAACAACCTCTCTGAATATTTATGGCCCCTGGACCTCACACTGGACATGATGCCATGTGATGTGTGGATTTGGGTGGAAATGTGGTTAATTTCTGTTCATAAATTATAGACTTTTGGTGAAATAATAAACAGTTGGTGTGCTTTGTGACTCAGGTTTTGCAAACTGCGGACATTCACTTCATGTTAGTGCCCCTACTTTTCATGTAAACAACAGGCCTATTATAAGATGTGTATTAGACAACAATGCGATACATTTACTATGGCACAGATTCTAGATGTTTGCATAAAAAGACATATGAATTGTGGGTAGCTGCTTAAAGGGACTTGTCCACCTCAAAATAAAGACCGTTTCGATTCCCATTGACTTCCATTGTATTTTTTGTCCATACAATGGAAGTCAATAGAAACCCAAATGGTTTGGTTATCAACATTCCTCAAAATATCTTATTTTATGTTTTAGGTTCTTTTTAGGTTTGAAACTTTAAGGGAATGAGTTTTTGTGGGTTTTTTTTTTTACTATCCCTTTAAGGGACTACACAGAAATTTCAAACTTGAATCTAATCAATACCTAAACCCCTATTTTGATGTCACAAGATTTTTGTGTGTAATTACTCTGCCCACTTTACTGTGGATAGTAAATCTGTAAATGAGAATACCTTGAGCATAAGAAAAGACTTTAAAGTCCATATAAAATCAAAATGTATATTATAACTTTGTTAATCACACATTGCTAAGTCTAGGGTGAATAATACACAAGATCCTTATAAAATCACTCTCATATGCTGATCGGGTGGCTCAAGTAACATTTTCTTATTATGGATTCAATGTTGAAAATACTTGTGCTGTAACCATTTTGGAAACATTTTTGGAAAAAAAAAAAAAAACATCTAACTGCCCCTCAAAACCTTTTGAACAGAAAAAAAAGAATTTTTTGGTTTATATTTTATCAAAAACTTAACTTTGTACGTAAACTGTACATAAACGAGCCTGATCCCTATGACTGTAATACTAATTAGTGCTCTGCTGCGGTACAGTGTTATTCTAAACCATTCTGAATTACAATTGTTTGATAGAGGGAAAAGGGGAAAGTGGGGTCTCAAAATACATCAGTAAATAGAAATTGAACCACCATCTGTCCCATCATCTACCTCATTATGGAAGGCTGATGACCATTGATCTTTCTCAAACACACTCTGATCTACAGAAACAAGAGGGGAAACCAATCTCATTTCCCTCTCGTGGGTCAGGGTCACAGTCAGATCATTGGAAACGAAGAGAGCTAGAGTGGGAAACATAGCAGTACATTTTCAAATCATCCTGAACCACGAGACATGAAGCAATTAATGAATGTAGGCTTAAAATATGCTTTTTAACATTTGAAAAGATCATAGTGAGGATTTTTCGAACGAACCCCTTTCCTCTGAATGCCCTCTCATTTCTGATAATATTATGAAAGCCACACATTGTTTCTGTGGGGATTGAAATTTACCCATGGAAATAGGTCATGCATTAGTAGTGCTTGTGTAATTAGCAAAAAAGGCGTGAAATGGTGAAGAAACAGCTGTGCCGTGGAGCTTTAGTGTGGGATGCGGATGGCACAAGATACAAGGATCGTGCGATAAATACCTCATTTCATACATTGTCCACCACATGTCACTGGGTTCATTTACAATCTACCATCCAATATGACAGGATACAAAGACTAGACATGCCTCTCTTTCATCAGATTTCATCTGTACCAAAAACTGTCTTGATGATTCTGAGATTTTCGAGCCCGCCAATAATTTGAATGGAAAAGTGAGTTTGGGTTTAAAATGACATTAATCGTCAATTGAATATGGCTTGGAAATATTGCAATTGCATCAGTCCATGCATCACCTTCATGCGCAAGAGGATTTGCTGTCAGCCGCAGTGTCCTGGGATAACTGCAGGGTCATTTATTTCCACACTCCGATTCTCAAAAGTTTCACGCAGACCTATTCTGGGAGCAGGGGGATTTTAAACTAATGACTGTACGGTGCTCATTCTGGAACACAGACTTCTAGCCCACTTTATGTGCCTAAATATGCACATTTTAAGGAGGTGTTTTTGCATGGTTTATAAGAAGCCCAGTATTTAGATGCCATTTGGGCCCACGTTATTCAGACAGTGTAGAAAAGAGATGCCTGTTAAGCTTCTCACACCTCTCCATAGAAGGCCCGTTGTTTAATTGTTGGCGAATTTACCCTCTGGATCGGTATTTCAAGCGAGAGAGACTTGAGTCTTCACTGTGTCGATCATGTGTGTAGAGGCATTTTTCTTCACAGCCGACTGGAGTCCCAACACGTCGATCATGTTTGGATAGAAAGCAACTCGATCATATTTGTGCAGAAAGTGAACATCCACAGAGTGCAGTTCGAGAAATTTCACTTTCGTTCTGTCTCTCTCACCTCCCAATGTAGTAGCCGTAACATACAAGAATATGGTTGAGGATTAATAACTGCTCGATAGATGGCAATAAGCGCCCAGAACAGATACCCAAACAACCCGATCACGCTGGCACCTTTCATGTCTCATTTCCTCTCTCTGGAGCCTTGGAAAGAAAGGGAGACGCTGACACATCTAAAAATCAGAGATAAAATTATATTCAGATGTGGCGGGTGTTTTTTGTTATTATTGAAGGGGTGTTGCCAGTAGCATATTTTCCACTTTGAAATAAGGCAGTCTTGTCTAGCGAATGGAAAGTTAGGCAGAGGATCGTTTGGTCCTTTCGTTTTGCCGCCACATATTTATTTTGGTCCGCGTCGATGGAATATCTGATTCAGCTAATGATTCGGAGGATATAATTTCACTGCAACGGCACACTTGTTTTCCAGTAAAGGGATGCTGAGTGCAGGGCCGCCGCACAATTTTTTTTGTTCAGTAAACTGATCCTACGCTGTTGTGTACTATGGTGTTGCGGAGTGCCGCATTGATCTGCATGCTCTCTTACTTTGCATTGTCCCAAACTATATCGAGATGCGATGATATATCGAAGCACGGTCCCCGTCTCTCCACCGCATTGATATTTTGTGGCCAGGTACTAAATAATTCTGATTTGCCCAAAGTACGTTCAATGGGACTTGCGGTTCCACTGTGGGCTGGCTGGTCTTGAAACCTCAGTGGTTTTGAAAATGGTTGTTTTGTTTTGTGTCGCTTTCCAATCCACTAGCCTAGACGAGTGGCCTTCATTGGCTATGACATATGCAGAGGTAGAAGGAGGGAGAGAAAAGTTCATGACAGTCACTGTGCAGAAGGAAGCTTACGAACAGTACTGTATCCATTTGAATGAATAGCAACTATATACAAGTTGCAAGATTGATATACAGTGAGAGTAGTTCTTCAACTAAATATTTATATGTTTCAATATAATTAACTATATAAGCTTCTCCATGACTTTAATCCCATATCGCATAGAATCCAATGTTTTTTTTTTTTTTTTTTTTTTAAGAGATTAAATGAAAAAGACAAAACTTGCTGTTGAGTGTGTGCTACTAGCAGATACATACACTTATTTCTCAATCATTTTTTTGAGTGGCTGTTTGAAAAAGATGATTAATCAGATACAAAATACAAAAAAAAAAAAAAATGAGAAAAGAGCGTGAGATTTTTGTGATTGCAGGAAAGTGAATGGAGGGAATTGCAGTTATTTTTTATCATGCAGAATAAAAAACAGAGAGCAAAAAGTCAAATAACGATCTAAAAGGTTACATACTGGTTATCTCCAAATTCAGTTCAATTACATGCTTGTTGATATCTAGATCTGTTGTGTTTTGCAGTAAATCTCAGAATCAATATCTTTTTAATTATCCCAGATTTACCATGATCTTCATATATCATCCTGTATAATTGATTAGCACACGCACTCTAATAAAACATTACAGACATCCTTCAGTACTTCTTCTATACCGAAATAGATCTACCTATCGCTGCATAGGAATCCAACAAAACCACTCCAATTACATTTCTGGTCAATTTTACAGCTCAAATGTGACCCTGAATGTGCATTTCCTCAGACAGACAGCCCACTGGGGAATCAGTCTGTGCTGAAGTTAGGAGCTTCCAGAATACAGGCCATATACACTCAAACAGAAACCAGAAGAAGCCTGAAATGTGTGAGGAAAAGTCTTTTGAATTCCTTGGGCAAACTGATTCTACACTGAAAAAAAAGAAAATTGAGGAAAGCAGAAAAAAGTCGGGCTTACTATCAGTTTTTTGGATCTGTGTTGGATGTGGGAGATGAGATCTGGGTATTGGGTCCATTAAAAACCAGAGGTATCTGCAGATTTTTTCCTGTTAATTAAGGAATATCACACAAAATGAGGGGAAGCACACCTCTGAGGGTAGGGGTAACTCACGCTTGGAGTCTCCCTGTCTTCATTTAGCTCTGATTACAGTTTTACGGCTGTTATTCCAGGTCAAAAGTACAGTTAAGATGACAGACTGACCATTGTAGCCAGTGGCAGATTCCAGTTAGTCATCCCTGTATTTTTAATGTACAACTAAAGCTATTATAAATAATACTGTAATTAAATTGTTGTATATTTACTCCTGGGTTTCCCAGTTCTTTTACTGGAGGGCTTCTCAATACTGTCCTGTAGATTTTAACTCCAATCTGCACTGAACACAAGTCCAAACCAGCTAACAAAGGATTCAAGATTTAGCCGAGTTAATTGGAAACTTCCAGGCAAGTGTGTGTGTTTGGCTTTGGTTAAGACAAGCGATGTCAAATGATTAATGGCGATTAATCACATACAAAATAAAAAGTTTTGTTTACATAATATATGTATGTGTAATGTGTTTATTAGTATGTATATATATATATATATATATATATATATATATATATATATATATATATATATATATATATATATATATATATATAAATACTATACATACATGTATATATTTAGACAAAAATATGTTATGTTTATATATTAAATATATTTATATATAATATACATTTAATGAATATAAAATTGACATGTAAACATATGTAAATATTTTCAATATATATACTGTATGTGTGACTATTTATATATACATAATAAATATACACAGAACACTACATTTAATATGCAAACCACTTTTTCTTTTTGTATGCAATGAATCATTTGACAGCACTGGATTGGAACCAAAATATGCAGGTTGTTGGCTCTCCAAAAGAGCAGAACCTAGTTCTAAATAAAAAGGACAGTGGAAGAGGTTGACCATGAGACTCCAAGAAGTTGGATAGAAACTTTTGGACATTTCATGCACACTTCCCAGAAACAAGATGGTTTTAGATTTCAGATGCCCAGTGTTACTGCATTTTCATTTCCTCCTG